>NW_021632448.1:0-58427 GCF_004799145.2 Neltuma alba | reverse complement strand
TTTTCACGACTTTGTGGCTAAGTGCCTTACTAAGGAACCTCGTTTACGACCTACTGCATCAGAGATGTTAAAGGTATGCTGAGTAATGTTGATTCTGATATAAAATCTGAATATTACATGAAATTGGCTGCTGGTTAGATGACATAAACTATTCAGAGCTGTGCCGGCAAGTTAAAAGGAATTAGGAAAGGAGAATTAGACAGGAAAATAAGAGGAGATGACGTTCATTCCTTGTGTGAGCTTTGAATTCTAGGGAAGATGAGGTAACATGGAAGGTGGAGAGGGATTGGAGGCTTCATTGCGTCGATGACTTTTTTGTTCCCCTTGTTTTGATGAGGACAACATGTATTAAGCCCCTCCTTCGTACCCCACTTTTATCTTCAATGAGGTTTCTTGCTTCATCCAACAAAAGCCTGACAGGCATTAGAGTTTTAAATTTTCAATTTGTTGTGCTCAGTAAAGTTGTGAAATATATTTTTGGTATATATGAGGCAATGTGTTGTTGATAATGGGATTTAATGAATGAAATGAAAATGATTTCCACTCCTTTTCATGATCATACAAAGAATTAGCCTTTAATCCTTATAGTTTTACTCCCATCATCTTTATCCTCACTACATATGTCATGTCCTTATGGTGTCTTTCTCACTTTTTAACTTATGATACACGGCTGTAGAAGAGTATTAGGGAGAAGGGAAAGAAACAGAGAGAGAATAGGAGTTTGGAGATGAGAGAGAGAAAGAACAGAGTCGAGAGAGAGAAATACTCTGCTGAATATTACTCATGAATCATTCATCAACAACAACATTAGGCTATCCGAGTCCTATATATAAGAGTCAGCCTGTGCAATTAACCGTGTAATGCATTACTAACTAATCCTAAGCTAATTGCCTAAACTACCTTTGAGGCCTTATGGACTTAGTAAGCCTTTGTTTAATAAATCCCTGTGGCTCATAGACTTAGTAATACCGCTCCTAATCCCACTATTTATGATTATATATCAGCTTACCTCTCCTTTAATAAACAGTTGACAATTTTTAGTTGGCAGTATTATCAGAAGATAACTGCCTAATTATACCTAATAGTTGTTTCTTATAAATGATATGTTTTCAATTAATTCTTTGACTGAAGCTTTTCTGTCAAGTTATGCCACAAAATGAATTCTTTTCCCCTGGTGCAAGTCAAGGCAATGATTTTCTTGTGATTTCAGACTACTCATATACATGAGTTACATAGTTTTCCTTTGATAAATTCACTTACGAAATAAGTTTTCTCCTCTGGTACTTTCTTCCTCTGATGCCTGAGCAGGCATGAGCTGGCAACTGCATATAAAGGATGGCTATTTGAAGTTCCTAACTTCTAAAGAATGCCTTTATTCATTCTTAAATCAATAGGTTTATGCTGTCACGTTTGCATATTTTGTTTGATTGTTGCACTATGATTGAGTTCGAGTTTTTTCAATGTCCTAGCACAAATTCTTTGACAAATGGAAAACTGGATCAACGGCAATGATGCCAAAAATTGAAAAGGCTAGGCAAATCAGGAAATCGATGGCTTTGCAAGCACAAACTGTTGCTCCGGCTGCATTAGAAGATCAGGTATGACTAGAGTTTTGTCAGCCTCTTTCTGATACTCGTGCACAGGCACATAAACTCATTTATTACATCTTCCTTCTCTGAGGGGAAAATGCAAAAAAGAAAGGCATTTTATATGTGATTCATGCCCTTGCTCTGAAACAGTGTAACGAGCAAAAACTGAATGATGACTATGGGGACACTGTTCCATCAAGACCTCTTAACGTTGGTGTTCAAGGGGCAGGTGGTCTTTCTTCAGATGGAACTCTGAGGACGCTGAATAGGTTGGAAAGTGTGGAACCGAGTGAAGGTTTGTGTTTCTTGCTCTTAGTTGTAGCATGAACTGCAATTCTTTGAAAGTTGATTATATCCCAATGTCTCCAAGGATGCATAAGTACGACAAGAGAGGCAGAAATGGATGTGGATTTCAAGTTTTGCTGGCAAATTTCATCACGTGTTTGAATTAAGTGATATCGCCGATTGTTTAACAGGTAACTTTGGCACTGTAGTAGTCCATGGAGATGAGATTGATACAGCAGCAGTCAGGCCACAGGGAGCAGATAATGCAGATTCCTCTGCTTCCTCAATTAGTGGAACAAGAGGCAGATTGGCTGATTCTCGGTACTTTTCTCTTAATTGCTGATATTCTAGGCATCCCCCTCCCCCAAAACAAAAGAAAAAGAAGTTGAAATGGTTGATATTTTATGCATGGTAAAGAAAGACAGGCCATATTGTGAAAAGTTTGTGTATCATGTCAAGAAAGTTGCCGCTATCATTCTTAACCTTTATTAAGATATGCAGAACTTATATTTACATCTTTTACCTTGCCATTTTGTCTTTACCCCTTCCTCCCATTCTATTCATTTTTCGTTGAAGTTTCCTGAATGGTGCCTTATTACTCTGGATAATTTGTTAGAGCGGAGAGTCTAAAAGTTGCTGTCTCAAGTGATGCCTCTGTTGGGGGTTTGGGTGCTCATACTAATACCATAAAATCATCTTTATCTCCTGTTAATGACTCTGCTGAGCTGAAACACCAAATAAGAGGTGATTTTCAAGCAACAGTGGGAGTCAGCAGTGATAGAAGGAACGGTACTCTGAAGAATGAAACAGTCAGCAGAAAAGCATTTGCTTTACAGGATAAGGTAATTCTGTATTTACATATTAATGATGGAACATAACATTCTCCTCCTGCGTGTAGAAGAGTGCCATAGATTTGGGTGTTATACTTGTAACATAACGCTTATTGTTGGTATAGCTCACCATTCAAGTAAGCTTTCACAATTTTCAACCACTATTTTGTTTTTTACTTTTTATTTTTTATATATATTTTTTGCACAAGTACTTTTTATCATTACATGGCAGGACTATATAATGTAAACTAAGGCAAGTCCTGTAGTTCTATCCCAAAGAGTCTAGGACAAATCTTCCATTTAATAGAAGAATAATAAGAATGACAATGTCCCTCGGCGATGGCTTGGCAAATGTCTAGTACAACTGTGTTATCTTCCCCTATTCTTATGGGTCTCTTATATTCGTCTCTTGTTACTCCAGTCTACAGAGAGATATCCTGTTAAACTTTTTTGCCATTTGCAGCTTTGGTCAATTTATGCAGCTGGTAATACAGTGCCCATTCCGTTCTTGAGAGCAACAGATATTTCACCTATTGCTCTCCTATCGGACAATGTGCTTGGTGGCATGCAACAAGATTCCACTGGAACTGCTACAGTAGAAGCATTGCAAGAGCTTTTTAGTGGTGATGGACAGTCCAAAAGGGGACGCAGAGGACAAATTGAGGTGTGTGCGCACGCATACGTACTTGCATGTTAGCATGGTTGTGCATGCTCATGTCTGAAACAGTCATTCATATTGGTATTCTAATTAACATGCAGCAGATGCCTGTTCCTCCAAGCATTTACCAAAGACTGACATCCAGTTCTACTCTGCTGAATTTGGCCCAGGCTCTAGCGTACCACAAGATGTATGTTCTTTTCTCCAACTTGCACATAGTAATAGTCTGCCACTTGATGTGACAGAATTAATAGCCACCTATTTTGCATTGTGGGTGACGTACGTAGGCCTAACACGCTATCCCATATGGGGTCATAATCTGATTATTATCTCTTAATTCAGTGCTATGTTATTTGCTCCTATTTCTTAAAAATTTATATTATTGTTTTGATTTATTTATGTTTTATTCTTCTTGATTATATTCTTTTTGATTCTCTCCTACACTCTCAAAATTGAGCAGCTAGCCACTCTTCCATCTCCTTAGATCGGATTTGCTGATCAAGAAATTAAGGATCAAGAAATATTAAGAAAACGCAATAAATCCGTCACCTGCGTGGTCTTCATTTATTGATGCTTACATCAAGAAAGCACATATTATAGTGCCTCCGTTTTTGTATCTGTTTGTCATTTAGCTCTTTCTTGGTTAATGAGGGGCCCAAGAAATGCCAACAATGGGGGATTCTGACCCTTCATTTAATCTATGACCAATTGTAGAAGGGTACCATATTGGATTCTGTTTCTATCCGCTTTGTGATTACCCCTTTTGACATCGATATTCATTCCTTATTAGGTGTTATGAAGATATGCCGCTGCAGGACCTTCAGGCATCCCAAGAGCAGCAGACCATTCAGAACCTCTGTGATACTCTTCGTACTATTCTTCGCTTGTAGGTGGTTGTTCCCATATAAAATTTTGCTTCTTTTCTTCGTCTTTCGGCTCTGGTCTATGTAAATTTGAAGTAAACCCTAGAAAAATATGGTTTTTGGCGGGGTCCAGCAAGGTTTGACATTTATGTGTTGTAAGTAATGTGGCTCTTGCACAAGCGGGGTTCACAATGTGAGATAATGTGTCATGGCAGTTGCTTATATTTTGCTGTGCTGTGTCACATATTTGTATATTAGTGTATTAAGATTGTGTTCCTCCGTATATAAATCTCGTTTAGCGAGGAACCTCGCAAGTCACAGCAGTTGCTTCTATTTTGCTTGGATGAAAGAGCTTTTCTACCATTTGCTGACAGGTAAGTAATTTTGAGCTTCATAAATAAAGGTTTCATGTGTTTGACCCAAGTTTCAGTTAGATATCATATGATTGAGATTGACTGGCCAGGGTCAAGTTCATGCATCGTAACAAATACTTGATGAATTTAAGGTATTTACCCATAAGACATGAAAATGTTCCATTTCTGTAACTGAGATTCAGGATTCTCATTTTTGGATCAGAATAAATATAATGATCGTCGTGTGCAACTTTTTGAGTGTTTCATTAGTTTGAAGCCATCACCCTCATAACCAGAGACACCTACCTTTTCCAAGGCATTATTAAGTGCGCCTCCAACATTATCAACAGAAATTCGAATAGGAATGATTCTCTTGATCTTGTTTACAGAAATGCTCACAATATTGAGAATGATCCTTATATCTTGATGACCCCTACTTTTCACTAGAGAGGTGAATGATGAATGATGAAAACTAGCTTATTAGTTTTTTTTTTTTTGGGGCTTATTTTTGCATGTTATCTTGATTGAGTATATCCCATTTTTATTTAAAAAGAATATACAACTTCTATATTTCACTTTAAATGAGGGGCTTTTTCTTTTTAACTATTGAATGTTGAGAATTTAATTTTGATAGAGGTTGTTTAGGATCATGATTCTACATTATATTACATAAATATAAAATTAATTTTAATTGCTTACGTCTATTTGACTGTAAAGTGAAAAACAAATCAATTAGCTGCGCCTACACGTTGATAGAGTAATTAAAGGTGGTCCTTGCTTTATCGTGGAACTCTAGAATTTTGTTTAAATTGATATTAGTTCCGAAGGTGTCTTTTGGCGCAGTCTCTATTACCTCCTTTCTTGTACCAATAATCAATTTCAAATGCATTTGAACCAATAGTTTTGGCTATAGTTAATTATCCGATTCAGGTGAATTAAATATAATTGGCAGCATTGTGATGATCATCTTATCTCGCATAAAAACCCACGAAAAAATTGTTAAAATCTTTTGAAGCGTCTTCCTTTTTGTTTTTACCTGCCTGAGGATACGAGAAGAAGCATAGATAAGTACACCGTGTTAACCATTAAGGGTTTATTTGGATTGATTTATAAGTAATTTTTCAAATGTAATTTATGAAATACGAGGTAAGTATATGAAGAAAGTTTTATTTCAGCTTATGTGAATTTGTTTACAAGTCTATTTTGAATAGAGTTCCAAACAAACCCTAAATAGAATTCAAAAATAAAAAAGTATTATTTCTGATTGCAGGTATAAGAGTTTAAAAAATTGATTTATAAGTATTAAAAATTAATTAAATTAGTTATTAATACTATGAGCAGTGACATAAGAGCAGCACGGAAACAAGTGGGAGAAGTCGAGAAGTCCAAAAGAAATAAGGGAGAATTATTAAGAGGTTTCAAAAATGAAATTTAATTGCTAGAAAAACCCAATAACAAGTGATTAGTTTGAACGTATTGTTATTCTTTATTTGAAAACTTGTTATTGTTTACACTTCATTTGTTAAAAGACTTTAAGATAATTAAATATCATTCTTGAGATGAACTAGTAAGAAATTGGTTCATAACTCAGAAAGTTGTGAGTTTGAATTCCACTGTTAATATGAGAATTTTATTAGTAAGTGATATGTAAGTACTTTTATAAATGTTTTTTGAACCTAAATGCATGTTTAGTTTTGGTGAGCCATTGAGATTCAATTCATCCAAACTTTTAATTTATAAAAACTTAAAAAATTAGTTATTTATATAAAAAAAAAGTATATTAGTTCTATCAAAGGAAAAATATCCTTTTTAATCATTTATTTTGAAAATTATCCTATGAATCAAAACAAGAGCATAACTAGTTGAGGGAGTAAAATAATTCAATATTCTAATTATAATTTTTTTTTATTTTTTTCTAACAATGCCTTGAGTTGGCTGGCCCAAAAAAAAAAAACGATGTGAATGTTCGGGAAAAAAAATACTCCTCTGGTCCTAATTATAAGACCCAATTGACTTATTTGAGGAGATTAAGGAAATAAGTTAAGTTGGTTATTTATAATAAATAAGTGTTGTCATTCCTAAAATATTCTTGCTAATTAAGTATATTGGCTAAAACTATCATTATTAGAAAGATTATCTTGGAAAAAAATGCATAAATATAAGAGACAAAATGGATTGGGGTCTTATAATTAGGACCAAATAAAAAGTCAAATGGGATCTTATAATAAGGACCGGAGGAGTAGCACAGTAAAAAATCAAGGTTTGAATTTTTACAAAGGTGCGCTCAGTGTGAGTCTCCACCGTGGTTTTGAATAGGATTGTTACATGTCAGGTGTAAAAACTTGTGCGAAAATGGGAAGTACAGCTATTAGTAGAAAGGGAAGAAAAGAGCAATTGAGAGTGTTCTGTGAAGTGTTACGCCGCATTTGCATTTGCATTGGGCGGAGCAGGAGGTGAGGAACAAGGGGAAGAAAGTCGCACTATCGCCTGGGGCGAGAAAGCCATGAGAAATATTAGGATTATACAGACTCTGTTGCGAAATCGGAGATCCCTTTTGTCATTTGCTCCGTCGTTTTGGTCTCTGAAGCCAAAGGGAATCTCTCTGATCCCTCCTTCTCAGTTCCCTTCGTTCCAAAACACGCGTTTGCTTCCACAGGTCTCATTTTCCTGCACTCCTCTTCGGTTTGTCAACACCGCCGCTTCCTCTGAGGATGACGACGACGACTCCAGCTATGAAGAAGACAGATTACAACGTAACTCTCTCCCCCTTCTTTTGCTCTACCTTGCAGTTTGTTCAAGTTGCTTCTTCTTTTGCATTTGGGTATCGTGGGTGCAGTATGATTTGTGGGTGAATTGGATGAAAGTAGTTAGGGCTCTTTCCTGCATTAGTCTGGAGTATGTGGCCGGGAAATTGCTACTTACACTAATGTCTGTTGCTACTGCTTTTGCATTTATTCTGTGTCACTTCATGAGATTTGATGTCATAACTAGGTGTTTACTTTTCAAGTATATTGAAGTATCCTGCTAAACTCTCGCTATAAAAGGTTTCACATATCCATGTTCATGCATTTGGCAATTCGCAGGTGAGACAGGCGAAGACGACGAAATGTCAGATGGATGGGAGGAAGAAGATGAGGCTGAGCCTAGGGTAACATGACATTAACATAGACATTCTTGTTGGTTTCTTCAATGATAAGATGTTTATTTCAAATTTACAAGTAAATTTTTACATAACTATTAGTGTTTTTATATGAAGCCTGGTGATGGGGGAGGTGGTGGTGGAGTTGACTTGCAAGGTGTCCCTTGGGGCCAACGAGCCCTCTCTATTGCTCAGGAGGTCCTGATGAAGTTCAGTGATGACATAGAACTGTTCTCTTTCAAGACTACTCCTCGTGGATATGTCTACGTGAGATTGGACAAATTAACACATCAGTAAGTTTTCAACCTATGCCAGATAAAATATCTGGAAGTGTATTTCTGTATTTTTTTCCCTAAAGATCAGAATATGGCCTTTTCTTTGCAGAGTATGTTCAATTAAAATTGTTTTTTCAAGAAGTAACTATTTGTTTTTTGCTGGGGACAAGGATGTCACAAAATTTTCACCTTTTTTCTTGCAACAAACATAATTGTATAACCTTAAGAAAGCTTAGTTGATGACATCAGCTCCATTCAAACATCCTTTTAATATCCAATGAAGTGGAGGGTGAACCTCCTCCCAAAAACTAGATATTGAGGTGGGAGAATGATCCCACTTTAGTATCCTTTACAGCATTCCATGTTACCTTTAAAACTCCAGTAATCTGTTTCCATCAGCTTGAGATGATTGTCCGATTCTGCTATGGGCTGCATTTTTAATTCCGTCCATTGTTCTTGTAAATTCCACTTACTGTCATAGTTAGCCTCTTTATGCATGGTATTTGCGCTATGTGACCACCATATGCTAAAAATTGTTTGACTTATCATTCCCTGAGCATTTTGTATCTGTTGTGAGAAACAGTGCTATAATTTTTAGGGTCTTTCATGATAGGTTCATGGCTTGTTGGATAGCTTGGCTTCTGCCTAGAGTTGCAGGACAGCAAATTGTGTCATTCAGTGATACATGATATAATTGTGGGCTTATGATGCCTGTCTCTTTTGTTGGATGCCTAATCTGTACGGTTTGTTCAATGCAACTTGCCTTATTTCTTCAGATATGGTTGTCCAAGCATGGAAGAGCTTGAAAGCTATAGTCAAGAATACAAGAAAAGATTAGAAGAAGCTGGAGCACTTGGAGAAATACCTGATAATTTAGCTCTCGAGGTTATTCATCCAAGCTGAATTTGATTGCCTGTTCTACTGGGATTTTATTCATGGCAACTCAAAGTGAAGCATAATGTCTTTGAGGTTTTTTCCATGCCTAAGAAAGCATATTTTTCGTTCTACAGGTATCATCCCCAGGTGCTGAGAGGATACTTAAAGTTCCTGAGGATCTGAATCGGTTTAAAGACATGCCTATGAGAGTTTGCTATGCTGAAGATACCGAGTCCAGTTGCTTAGAAAAGGAAGGAGTGTTCCTGCTAGTATGTGCTGAAAAAGAGTCAGAAAATTGTGTGTGGAAGTTGGCAGATGTAAAAGAGAATAGAGACCCTTCAAGCAAAGGGAGGCCTTTGAGTCGTAAACAAAAGGATTGGAGATTAAATTTACCATTTAACATGCATAGAAGGGTAACTCTGTACCTTGAGTTCTAGTCAAATTTTACATTCTCTAGCCAGAGACGAGGAAGATAGAGCTTATATTTTCTCTCCACATTTATTTTTCCCCCCTTCGAGATGAGTATATCTGAAACCTGAAACTAGCTTCAGGGAAGAGAAAATCAGTTTTGAGTTTGCAATTGTATTAGATTTCAAGTAGACATGAAATTTCTTTAGCCTTATGTTTAGCGTTGGATGATATTTTAGTTCAAAAGGTTAATGAGATTTTGTAAATATCCTAGAAATATTCGTGCTGATCTTTGGATTTAAGTTGTAGTCTTGAGCCCTTCTCAAAGAAGTTCAAAGATAAAGCTTCTACTAATTTTGGCACTGTTTTTATGTTTAGTTTCTCCATGGCAACTTAGTTTGCATGAAGTTGCTCGTCTCTCAAAAGTCTAATTGCATATGTTATACTTTAAGGATAAAAGAGCTATAAATAAATCACAAGACCGCATCTGCCTGCAATGTTGTTTTCCCGGGTTCAAAACATGGGCAATATAAGATTATAGAGTCTCTTTAAATTCATGCTTGGCGTCTGCGTTTTAATTCAGGTTTTATTGAGAGGACATCCTTTTTATTAAAGCATGAGCTTATAACTAAAATCATAGATTGAACGACAATATATGCTCTTTCCACTGCACTATATATAATCGCTATTCAATTTTGTTTGCATCTTAATATTCTTTAATATGATATACTTGGATTCTTGGTTTGTAAATGTCTTCAAGAGTTCTGCTGAATGTCGTACATGCAGCTTTTCCCCCTTTGAATAGGTTTGAAACTTTGAATAGGCTGTTTATGGATCACTTATTTCTCTCACGCTGCAGAGGCTTACACACTTGTAGTGACCAGTCCACTTATAGGTTTTTTCTTTTTTGGTTGGAAAAAAAAAAGAAAAAAGAAAGAACAATGTTCTTGCTTATTCCTGACTATATTGTTGCTTTCTATTTTCCTTCTTGAAGGGATACATTTACCATGTCATGTTTGCATCCATGAAGGGATTTTTTTAGTTGGGTTTCTTTCCTTTGGGCATAATTGCTGTTTTGTGGCCCATCAATATGAGTTGCTATTATAGACGATAAATAATGAGATCTGAGTTGCAGGACCGCAATCTTGACATAGTGCTTGCTTTGTCAAGTTTCTTTTTCTCAATCTCATCATTTGATTCTTTTTCCCTTTCTTTTTAGAAGTAACTATGGTGATATAGAATGTTTATACAGGCAAGTCGGTTTAAGCATTGGACTTGTCTAATTCAGATATTTTAAATATAAGTGTTTCTTAACTTCAAGCAGGTGCAGCCCTGCAACTAGATGATTGTGAGGTGTATTTATTTTCTTCAACAGAAAATATACTGAAAAGGAGTGTTTGCATATTTCAAGTGTCTGAAAGAAACCTATGAAGCATACACACTCACCGAAAGACATACAATGCCACATGATAAGATTTGAAATGACCATGTGTAATTCACATGTTTATCTGTAGTATAGAGGTATGCCAATTCTGATTCTTTTTAAGTATCTGGTGCTGGAGGTCTTGGGATTGATCTCAATTTGCTCTCTCTTTGAACACCCGTGTAAAGCTGCAGATTTGTTTTTCTTTTTTCTTATAAGTCATATTCTATATGTTTTTTCTCCTTTGCATCTGCCTGAAATCATTAGCTTGCTCAGAGATTGCAGGGTCAGTTATAAACATCCATAGCTACATCAAAGCTCAAAGCCAATGATTGACATATGAGTCAACGGCGAACAGCTCCAGGGCAATATGTGGGTTTTTAGTTCAATACAAGAAGGAAAAATCTCATCCATCCATTGTGATCTATGGCTGTCATCATCCACTACGGGGTTCAAAACAACATTGTTCCATTTAACACAGCAAACGATGTGACTTGACAGTAGCCGTTAGATCAAAACGAATTGGATAACAATACCATGGACCACATGCATTCCAAATCCAGCCAAGAGGTTGGTTCAATTGAAAAATGTGCCTGATTGGATTGTGTGTATGTCACGGGTGGGTCTCACTGCCAATTATAAATTGCCAATGCACATATATAGCATGTCATAGGTGGGTCTCACTTCTTAATGCGCTTAACGTGCTTATTTATTCTCTTACAGTAAGTTCTCTGTACAGAGCATGGTTGAGAACAAGCAAATGACTGGTGATCTTTGTCCTTTTGAAAAGACATGTAAAGAAAACAAAAATGACTTGAAAGTTGAAAGCTTGATTACGTTGGCAATATGAATAAGAAGAATGATAAGTGGTCCCTCCTTGTAGGAAGATGCTTAGCTAGTCCATTCTACCGTTATCTGCATAATTCATAGAAGACAACTGACATATGACAGCATGATGTTGAGAAGCTTTCTGGTCCTATTACGAATATGTTTGTTCTCTATTGGGTTGCTTTCTTAAATTTTGTTGATATGTTTGTCATGTCCTTTTGTTTGCTTGCTTTTGATTCAGAAATGTTTCAGACACACTTCTTTTTTGGCTGAAAAATGTGAAATTCACACACAAGCTTTACTTCCACACTTTTTTCAGACGCAAACTTTCATTTTCTTTCACCATTGGTTCCATTAAGGCAGGATCAATGGAATTATATCTTCTGAATATTATTCATTTGACCAAGGTTCATAGATGAGTGTGGAAAATCAATATATCATTATGTACAAATAATACTGCTCATTTCTCAAAATTAATGCAGATTTTATGTACTTGTGCAAACATGAGGACTCATCCCTCGTATGTGTGTTAATATGTGTAGGTGTTTGATATGTATATCAATGATTTGAAGCAAAACAAACAAACAAACAAACAAAGCCAAGGTAATTAGCTGTTGTCCCAAAGTGTTTGAATTAATGATAATTGGGTCTCCCAAAAAAATTTCTGGAACAATGAGCTGCAAATGAATTTAAGCAATTTTAAATAGGTCTCCCAATTATAAATTTAGAGTTACATTTAAAATTCAAATGCCTTATTGAAATGGTATTTGTAATTCATTTTTTAAAATTTTTTATTAGCATCTAACTGTTATTAATTCTCTCTCTTAGGGACCTAATTATCATTCCCCCAATTATTTTCATATGATTTTGGTGGATTTAAGATTCCATATTTGAATTAGTTTCGAAGTATCAAATCTAGAGGGATAACAAGTTTTGTCATCTTTTGTTTTTCGTCGAGCAGTGGATCAAGTTCAAATATAGAATAAGTGGGCCACCGCCAAAGAAGTGGGTTTTGTGGACTTGTATTGTATAACTAATTGGAATTGGATTTTAACGAAAAGAATTAGTTTTTTTTATAATACAGCAAACTAAAGTTTGAATTTTACTTAAGAGAAGTGTTAACATTTAGTGTCTAATAATATTTTTTAAAAAAATCTGTGTTGTACCGGAAGAGTTCAAGAAAATGATAATTGAGGCCAAATAGTTTGTCAGGTAAATTATGAAGACGTATTTTAAATTTTACTGAAATTATATACATATGTATAGTTTTAAAATAAATGGAAATTTTCTTTGAATTTAGTTTTTTATACTGTATTTTAT
Source organism: Neltuma alba (assembly GCF_004799145.2). Taxonomy (NCBI): domain Eukaryota; kingdom Viridiplantae; phylum Streptophyta; class Magnoliopsida; order Fabales; family Fabaceae; genus Neltuma; species Neltuma alba. The sequence goes on along the minus strand of NW_021632448.1, from coordinate 45,580 downwards.
ATAAATGATAATTACGATTTTAATTTTGTCATTATTGATATTTTTAAAATTTTTCATTCACATCCTCTAGAATGATATGCTTTTATAATATAAGAATGTTTTCAGTTTGTTAGAGTAAGTTACATCGACCTTCTTTTATTTTATTTTGTTAAAAAGATATAATTAAAATACTGAGATTTATTTCAAATGATTAGATGTTTAGTAATCAAACATTAAAGTTTATTTCAAATAATAAAAGTATTTAGTATTAAGTATTTCAAATATTTAACATAATATTTTTAAAAGTAACAAAAAGGGGGTTGAATTATAATATTCTTAATAAATGGGAGGTTTTCATAATTTCAGTAGAACTAAAAAGCGGTTATTATATTTCATTCAATTAATTGTTACCCATCCATGTAACACTTTAAACATGTTGTAACTTTTAAAAAATGGGTCTTAATTTAAGAAAACTTTCAAAATAAATTATTTCCCTGAGTTTTAGAAATGATTTTACGTTTTAAAATCTTTAATGACCACTATAATAGATAACTTCTGGATTGTGTGAAAATTAATTGAACTTTAAACCATGCTTACCAAATCCCTATGATTGTTAATATTTGATAAAAGAAAATTATTTAAAACTTCCAAATTTTTACAAATAGCCTTTATACTAATTATTTCACTAACAAATAATACTCTTCCAGTCTTTAATATAAGACTTATTTTGTTATATTTAGGACCGGAGGAGTATATACATAGTAAACTTTATTATTATTTTTTGAGTAAATAATTTTCTTAAGCTCCGAACTATGTGTAAATAATTTCTTTAAATTTTAAATTATGTACACATAAATTCTTTCTCATCTCTTGCCCATAATGGGTTGGAGATTGTGAAGGATTATATTTTGTTTTTCTAATAACAAGTATTCTCTTATTAAAGGTAATCTTATTTAAAGTACTGTTGGGTATCAAATGTGGACACCTCTCTAACAAGAATTCAAATCTTAGGTCGTCATGTGGTGAGAAACTAATCTTTTTTATTAGACCCAATATCCATTACTAAATTGAAAATCAAAGTTCTTGGCTCTTGTCGCTTTTGAGTAGATTTCAAAATGTTGCAATTTAGCTGCTAACTTATATGGTAGTACAGTTCTTATGGAGAAATAGTTGAAAGACCAAGTATTTTGCAAACCCTTCTTTCTCTAGCATTTTTGGGGGGGGGGGGGGAAGCTCTGTACCACATTGCATCTTATTAGTAAAATGATTGATAAATTAACCCCAAGAAAATATCTTTTTAAAAAAATAATGGTTAAAAATTTAGCCTACTATAAAGCATGAGTCTTTATCATAGGTTTTTCTAGTTTCATCAACAATTGACAAGAAGTTATTAGGTCACCAAATCCTATAGCTTCCAATGCTATCAGCCTATATATCACTCATTTGTAGGTCTCCCTCAGTAGTTCATTCCTCTACGTTTTTCTCATCATACCATGGGGATAACAAAAATGCCAACTTGCTTCAAATTATTTGTTGGAATGAGTACAAATCAATCATTTTTTTAATATAATTACATGATATTTAGTATTATCAAATCATATTTGAGTACTATTAAGCCTAATTAGAAGTAGCTTTATCATTATTCATTGGTAGTACAAAGTAATTAATTTATTCATGATTTTTATTGCAATTTATTTTATTTTATTATTATATTTTTTGGTATAGTTATACGATCTATGATATTAATGAGTAATTTAAATATTTTGATTTTTTTTTTTGTGCAATTCGGGGTCTTTCCAAGTTATTTTGAATTTGAGACTATTTTACTGGGAACATATAAGATTAAACTTTTCCTGACAAGTACGTTTCTCAAGATTTAAACTCATATTCTTCTCATTACGGATTACAGAGGTGAGATTTCCTACTATCTCAACACAGTTTGCTAGTAAATATTATAACTTATAATTAGAAGTAGTTCTTCCAAAGATTTCTTTTTTTTGTATTTACATGAACTCAATTTAAAATCTCAGTTAAGGGGTTATAAACCTTTTCATTAGAAGCAATATTTATTGATATATTACAAGTTGATTTTAGATGCGTTAATTTTTGTCCAGAAAAATTTTACTTCTTTATTTATGTGTTTAAATTTCTTTTGGGTTAATATCTTCCAATTATTGTCATAGGTTGATGTCGTTTTCAGAAGTTGTCAATTACTTGTAATTGTAGCTCACTGTATTTGTTGCGTTTCAATAATGATGACATATAACGATACAGTGTTGATAATACATCCAAATAAATAAATAAATAAATGCCTCTTTAATGCCATCCAACTACCATCCCACGTTGTATTAATTAATGAAATAATAATTAATTAATAAATTTGGTTGCCACACTTGACTTGAACTCGACACCTCGCTTAAACAGTACCAAACTACTTACCACTTAGACTAACCCCTGTTGGTCATTCATAATTAATTAATTCAAGTAGTTTGATAGTTATTCTCAGGCAAACAAAAAAAAAAAGTTTTATAGTTATTCCTTTAAAGTATGTATTGAATTCTATTTTTGTGTTCATCGAAAAAATTTTATTAAAAGAGCTTTACACAAATGTTGACATAGCCCAACTTAATCTAAATTAGTTATGACTTTTTCATTTTTGGTCAGAAAAATTAGTTAGGACTTAATGAATGTGGATAACCAATTTTTGTATTACTAAATAAAAGATATCATTAATTAATAACAAGGGGCTTACTTGTAGAAGTTTACAAATTTTAGATAATTTATTATTACGTTTTGAAAGCAAGAAGTTATTCATACGTTAACGTTATCCTTTTTTCTTTTCTTTTTTTGGCCAAAAATACGTTAACGTTATCCTAAATCACAATATTATGATTAATTATGCTACCTTGAAATATCATTTTTTAAGAATTATAGAAATAAAAAATAATTTGAATCGAAAAGTATAGAATTCGTATATGTGTGTGTGGGAAAAAGACACCAAAATACCTTCAAAAATATTAAATGACAAATGAGGGCATCTCAATTTCAAAATCCCAATTCAAATCCCAGATACCTTTTTGAAATTTTCAAATCTTATAAAATTACACAAATACTATTTTTTTTACTTGTTTTTTTAAATACTGCCACCTTAGCAATTCTAGTTGCCGGCGACCAACCACTGGAGCTACGGTGACATGTTACAGGAACTCCGATGGCTACTCTTTTTTATGTATTGACTACTTTTTTTAGCTATTGACTACATTTGTTTTTAAACTCTGATGACTACTCTTGTTAAACTACTGACTACTTTAGTAATGTGATTGACTACTTTTATTTTTAAAATTTTGATACCTACTTTTATTTAGCCATTTACAACTCTAGTTTTACTATTGACTACTTCTATTTCAAAAATTCAAAAAATGTATTAAGTGTTGTTAGAGATTTAGTGACTACTTTTTATTTAGTCATTTACTACTCTTGTGTAGTCAATAGCTATATAAAAGTTGTCACCAGAATTTTGAAAACAAAAGTAGTCAACAGTTAAAATAGAGTAGTCAATAGCTATATGAAAGTAGCTACCGACAGTAAGGACAGTGTTGTCATTTTACAAGATTTGAAAATTATAAAATGGTATCTGGGGCTTAAATTGAGATTTTGAAATTTACCTATTCTAATTTGTCATTTTGTAATTTTGAGGGTTTTTACTTTCTTTTTTCCTATATATATTTACATTATCTTTTTATTATTTATAACTCACATACTCATCATATTCATACCTTTCATTCAGAGTTTGAACTCATAAATTCACACTTAAAAAGATACTTGGTGTTAGTTTGGTCACAAGACCTCAACTCTTTTTGTATTATTTTTTTATGGGTTCAGATTAAATTTTTCTTAAAAGTTTTCACTCAGAAGCTACGGGCGCTTAGAATTTTTTTTTTGTATACAAAATTTGCCGCAAAAAATTAAACTTACAATAATTTTATCTCATACCATTAAAAAACCAACATTGATTGTTAATATTTTTAACAATGAGGAGAAACATTATTATGATTTTTAAATTTTCAGGACAAATTTATACTCCAAAAAACTTCCGAGTGCCAGTGTTCTTAAGTGAATATTCTAGGACAAATGTATATCTTAACCCTTATTCTTCGTTTGAGAGTTAAGTTATTTAATTATGGCATGTATATGTATTAGATGCTAAAAATATAATACTTGAATCAAATTTCATGCATCTTTTGATGTTTATAACGAATATATATAATATATTCATGGTCTTTGATTTGATTACATGAATTGTTATTGATTAGATTGCAAGAATATATACATACTACCTCCGGTCCTAATTAATAATTATAAGATCTCGTTTATAATAAATTATAAATGTTATTTTATAATTAGGATAGGATGCGGTATATATTGAAAACTCAATTTGGTACATCCAAAATGTTTGTGGTTGATAAAAATTGCTTACATTCCTGAGCTATGTCGATGTTTACGTCGTCGTTATTAGTTGTTATTACTATATGCTTTTATACCTTTTTATTCCCATAAAGATTCTTTTCTTCTTTTGATATTTTTCTTTTTTATGGGTATTGTCCGAATTTTAAAAGGTGTATGACTGGATCAGGCATGACAGATTCTCATGTAATTACTTTTTTTTTTTTTTTGCCAATCCCTCAAGTAATTACTACTTGTTGTGTCCTTTCGGCTCAATCATTTTAAAACATAAATGATTTATTAATTAAATATACATATAGGGAGGTTATCTAGAGTTCATATTAAAATCTAAAAAAAAAATATAAAACAAAAGTGATTTCCAATTGTAAATTCAAAATAATAAACATAAATTAAATCTTAAATATCATGTTTTAAATTTTATATATTTTTCTTTTTCTTCTAAAATATGTTTTAAATTTTATTCTGTATGAAACATACGATGAGAATATATATATTTTTGCAATTGCTAAAAATCATTTATACAATTTCCAATTAAATTTTTTGATTTATTTTTAGAAGGTTAACTTAAATTACCCCTGTGCTATCTGCGGTGGATGGGGCATTAAACTTCTTTTGGGAAAAAACATGCAACTTGAAAAAAGAATAATCTGTATGTGTATAACAAATTAATAATATAATAATTATAACAGTTTACATTAAATTTATTTTTATAAATATAATATGTTACTATTCTGAAAGAACGAAGATAGAAGAAAAATGGTTATGGGAGGTGAATTGTGAATTTATAATAATTTGTTTGATAACTCTAATATATTTTTCTTATATTAGGAATAAATCCTAAACCTTTTCTTATATCCCACACCATTTTGACCAACTATGTTATATTGATTATAAGTTGAGTTTGTGTAACTTTTTTTCTTGATAAAAAATAAAAATATTTGTAACTTTTATTGCATATAATTGATAGGAAATTGTTTGGAAATTATACAAACTTATAATTTTGGTGGATATTTTGTAAGTTATTTCATGTGTATGGATATATGTAATTTTCAAATGGGAGTTTTGACTTTGAGTGAACGGATCGCGTGATGAACCATAAAATGACGTGTAACCTAATAATTAATAATGTTGGGCCACTCCTTTTATTCCTTATTTATTTTTCATCATTCAATAGTGAATTGTTGACAACTTTACCTATCATTTACAAATATACTACCTCTGGTTTTTAATTATAAAAACTAGTTAACTAATTTAAAGAGATTAAAAAAATAAATTAAGTTAGTTATTTGTAATAAATATATATTATTTTTTCTAAAATATCCTTACTAATTAAGTTTATTGATTAGAACTACCATTATTAGAAGAACTACTTTGAAAAAAAAAAGTATAAATATGAGAGACAAAGTGGATTGGGTCTTATAATTAAGACCAAAATAAAAACAAAAGAGGCATTATATTAAAAACCGGAGGTAGTATTAATTACAACTCAAACAATTTTTCTAATATTTGACCCCAAAAAAGAGTAATTTTTTTTTAAAAAAAAATCTGCAACCTGAACATGATATTAAGTAACTAAGGAAAGACCCTTGGAGCGGATATTGAAATTTATATACTTGGCTTGGCCTAAAAATTTAAGAAAAATAAATACTAGTTCTACCATAAACCTATATTACGGTTTTAATATATCTTATTATAATGTATTGATTAAACACTATATATTGCATTTATTTTTTATACTATATAAACAAATTTTCTTTATTAATTTTTATTAATAATTTTGACATAGACTTTAATAAACTAAATTACTCAACCTCTTGAATGGGAGATTCTCCATAATTTAATTAATTAATTAATTTATTTATTTTTGCTTTTGTACCTCCATCTTTGAGTGACTCATCACTCTGGTTTTTTTAACCATTTGATCTTTAAAGATTAAACTTGAGACAATATCTATTCTTAGATGACTAAAAAGCCCATTTGATTTAATTTGTAATTTATGGGTAATTTCCACTTTAACTATTTTTGTTTTTTTTGTTTTTGAATAAGAGGAGCAAGCACTAATGAATTAGGCTTATAAGGTAGATTAAACGTGCGACCCTCTCATTTAAGAGAGGCAAGCACTAATGACCACTAGATTACAACGTTACTTGCTTATTTTGGCAAAATTATGGTTTTCTTATTTTTAAAACTTATAATCTAATTTAAAAACAAAATAAAATGGAGTTTTTTTTTCAAAAAACTTATAATTTAATTTAAATATAATTTTTAATTTGAATGGAAGCCTATGTACGCTTTTAAAATAGAAATGGTATCTTTGTAATTTTAACAAAATCGTAGATTAATGTTAATGGGTTTTAATTTGTTTTTACCAGGTAAAAATAAATAAAGTGGGCACAGCAAGCAGCACGCTCACATTTAACATAGATAATATATAAGTATAACCATTTTAAATAAATTTTATATGGCCATGATGCAAATTTGTCCTTTTTGCTTAGGACTGTTGGCCCGAAAATTTTAAAACATAACAATATTGCTCCACCTCATTAAAAAACTAACGTTAACTATTAAATAATTAATATCGACAGTTAATATTTTTTAACAGTAAAAAATAACATTACTGCAAATTAAAACTTTCAAGACAATATTAGACTAAAAAAAAATTAAAACAATATTACTTCTGAGTAAAAACTTTCAAAACAAATTTACATTTTAAACCAATTATATATATAAAAGTTAATGATTTTGGTTGGAATTCAGAGACCTAGGGTAGGTCACACTAACATATCAACATATGATTTGTTATTTGAGTATGGGATTACTAGGAACTTGTTATTTTGAAATGAGCGCAACATAAGTTAATAACTCCATTTGTACAAAAAGTAAATTTAGAGGGTCCATTTAATAGATTCACTAATATTTTCATATAAATCTAAATCGAATTTTAAAAAAAAATCATGTGTAATTAAATATAGATATATATACACACACAAAATAGAATTCAATATTTTAGCCTTTTTTTTTAATCTTCTATGAAGATTCCACAATTTTTTTAATACATATGACATCAACGATGGGTCTTGATTTTTGCGCGTTGGGTTTCGTATACTTCTTTTAGTTTAATCTAACATTTAACATTTTTGTTGTCAACGAAAATTGTTTCACTTTCTAATAGAGAGAGAATACTATCTTGCTTTACTTGCATATATTCATTCTTTTAATTGGAAAAAGTGAATAATAAATTATTAAATAAAAATGGAAAAAATTTATTTGATTTTTCTAAAAATTATATGTATCTTTTAAATAAATTGTTAAAATTATTAGAGATATATTTTATTTCAATTTTTTACAAATTTTCTAAAAAAAAATAATAGAAGTTTTTTTATGCTTATCAAAATCGCACAGTTCACTTGTGTATATCTTGAAAGTGAATGAAAAGGTCATATAATTGCCAAATTCGGTATTCATTTTCCTATATTTCAACACTAAAAATCTTTTAAAATATCCTATTTTGGTATTAATCTTCTTATGATGTTATTAGTTGTCATTCTCCCAATATAATTCATACTTTATTCCAAGAAAAATATGTATATATATATTAAAAATAAATTAAACCTTAGTCTTGTATGGGTTTGTGTGTGTATGACAGGTTCAATCAATAAATTTTTATCCCCACCTCATCTCATTCTTAAGGAGATGTTTGAGTGAAAATCAAATTATAACTTTAAAAGCGATTTTAGAGAATACAAAATAAGTATGTAAAAAGAATTTTATCTTGATTTACATGAAAGTACTTTTAAAAAGTATTTTCACAGAAAACCAAACACCCTCCAAATACTAGATAGTCTCAACTGGCTAAGTTGGTTCAATTTGAACATATTATTGGTATTAATTTTGAGAATTAAAAAGTAAATCTACATCCGATTACCAAAATGTCAGAAAAATTTACATAATTTACTAAAAGCTTATTTATGGATTCCTTTAATTTTCCCCAATATTTATAAGGTGATCCATTTTGGCTTCATTAGTGGTGGAGAGTGAAGGGTTTGGAGAGCAACTAGAGAAAATGATGGGTGACATGATACCTTTAAGTGGCAACTGAATGAAATAACATGACATAAAGTTTTTGTTTGCATTATTAAACCACTCCTCTCTTCCTCTACATTCAAATGGCATCAACTTTCCATTCAAGCAGCTTCTATGAAATCAGCCATGAATGCCAATTATTATTTTAAGAGAAAAGCCACAATGACAAGCCATATAAACTAGGCTTAATTAGTAAGAGCATCACAAGAGCATTTGTATATTATATACTGTACTAACTTAGGTCATGCTTTTATCTTGATTAGCGGTGTGATCATCAAGAACACCATGTGTTATAGAAAATAGATACAAGTTAGTTTAGGTCAATATGATCTCATGCTCAGAGTGATCGGGTTGAAATATAAAGTAGATCGTGACGAAATAAGAAAAATATATTAAAATAAAAGGTTAAAGTATACTTTTAGTTTTTAAATTTTATATAAGGTTTTAATTTGATCTTTTAACTTCAAAAAATATTTTTAGTTATTTAACTTTAAAACTGTTAACAAAAAATAATGATATTAAAATCTTAAATATTAATAAAATATTTTTAAATTTTAACATATTAAGTTTAAATTTCTAAAAAATCATGATGGTAACAAAAAGTATCATTTAAAACTAAGTATTTTAGGATTGAATGATTAAAGATATACTTTTTAAAGTTAGTGAATCAAATCAAAACTTTATATAAAATTAAAAAACCATATGCATAATTTTGCCAAAATAAAAGGTGAAAAAGTAAAAGTAACTCTTTTATTTTAGTCACTTTTAATTTTTTCCATAACTTGTTTTATTCATTAAAAATATAACTAATTTCATTCAAAATATATATCCTTCAAAATAATATAAATTCTATACTAATTATTTTTAAAAATTATCGTTACTCAATAATTATATATTATATTTGAGTTTATTAAAAAATGAAATTTTAAAAAATCAAGTAAAATAAAAAAATTTAATAATAAAAAAATTCACAGCAATTATAAGGTCCACTAGTTAAAGGAGATATATTAAGAAATTAATCAATATTCACAACGGGCATACAAATTTTTTCAAGGAATATCGGGGCGAGCATTTAACTTACTTAGTGTGCTGGGTTGAGCTAATGTTTTTTAAATTAATTAATCTTCACAAAACATAAATGAATTTAAAATAAAATACTGAGGGTGAGATAGTAACTTGCATGGTGTCTAATAGTTTCAATTACATTAGCCTAACTTGGTTTGCATTAAGTGATGAGGCCAGGACTGCTTGGACATCTTTAAAGATGAGTGGAATAGAGATAGAAATGTAGATATTAAATACTTATTATATTTTATTTTAAAAAGGAAAAATACAATAATAATATACCAACAGAAAGAAAACCTGTACATTTACAATAACATAATGAAAGTACTCCCCCTTTTTTCTTAAAATTATAATCTTTCATAACCCCAATCATTAAATGGTTTGTTATTTTATTGATGAATATTTATAAACTATTAATCAAGTATTTCTAAAACATTTTTTATGGCTAACCCTTTGATATTGGGTATGTGCACAAAATCCTTTTATATTTCCAATGATGCATGTGCATATAAATAAATCCTTTGACATATTACATCCAGTTAAAAAAAAAAAAAGTTGAGAATGTAACACCAAGTTTAATGGGTTAAGTATAATTTAACCTTATAAAACTATATTTAACTTAAATCAAAATAAAGATGATAAATAGAAACAAAAGTACTACTTCCGATCTTTAATATAAGACCTCGTTTAACTTTTATTTTGGTCCTAAATATAAGAATTTAATCTATTTTATTTTCCATATTTATCTATTTTTTTTAAAATAGTCATTCTAATAATAGTAGTTCGAATTAATAAATTAGATTAGCAATGATATTTGGGAAAATGACACTAAAATACCACTTGAATTCCAAAAAGACAAATAAGGCACCTGAATAAGCAAAATGACAAAGAAGGCATCAGGTACCAATCTGGAATTTTGATTTTTGGCCTAAAGACTGAATTGCCCTTATTGTGTTTGAAAACTGAGGAGATAAAGAAAGGTAGAAATCACCTCCTCCCAACGAAAGCAATTCCCCCACTCGGCGAAAGAGAAACTGCCCCCATTTGGCGAAACCAATCCATCTACTCGGTGAAACTAATCCCTCCCCTCAGTGAAACCGAATCTCTCTACTCGATGAAACCAATCCCTCCACTCCACGAAACCGAACCCCCTCCAGTTGACGAAACTAAATCCTTCGCATCACCATTATGTAGAGATTGTTGATTTGGTGGGTTTTGGTTGTGGGAAAGAGGATTTGTAGTGAGAGAGGGAGTGAACCGAAGCGGAAATCAGAAAACAATGGCAAGCAATTACATAACGTAACTGCTGTCGTATGCCTGTTGGTTTTTGGTAAATCCCATTACGTGAATAGTAAATTTCACTATACATGTAGTTAATTATGAATTTTACAAAATACATATTGTGATTTACAACTTTTGTAGTGAAAGTGACTACTTTGTTAATGGGTTTTGCAACCTGTTTTCAGGAGATAAACAACTTATTTGTAAAAACTAATAAAATTTCACGTTAAATTTGACAAAATGTATAGTGGAATTTACAACTTCTGTAGTAAAAATGACCACTTATTGAATGGGTTTTGTAACTTGTTTTTAAGGGATGGGCAGCTTGTTTCTAAAAACTAATAAAATTTCCTACTAAATTTGACAAAACACATAGTGAGATTTACAACTTTCGTAGTGAAAATGATCACTTCTTCAATGGGTTTTGTAACATGTTTTCAAGGGATTGGCAACTTGTTTCTAAAAACCAATAAAATTTCATGCTGAATTTTACAAAACATAGAATGATATTTACAACTTTTGTAGTGAAAATTACCACTTCTTAAATGAGTTTTGCAACCTCTTTTCAAGGGATTGGCAACTTGTTTCTAAAAACCAATAAAATTTCATGCTGAATTTTACAAAACATAGAATGATATTTACAACTTTTGTAGTGAAAATAACCACTTCTTAAATGAGTTTTGCAACCTCTTTTCAAGGGATTGGCAACTTGTTTCTAAAAACCAATAAAATTTCATGATGAATTTTACAAAACATAGAGTGATATTTACAACTTTTGTAGTGAAAATTACCACTTCTTAAATGAGTTTTGTAATCTCTTTTCAGGGGATGAGCAACTTGTTTCTAAAAATCAATAAAATTTGACGCTGAATTTTACAAAACACACAGTGATATTTACAACTTTTATAGTGAAAATGACCACTTCTTAAATGGCTTTTGCAACCAGTTAATTCAACATGACTACAAAAGTTGTCACTTTTATTAGTTTTTACAAACAAGTTGTTTATCTCCTGAAAACATGTTGCAAAACCCATTAACAAAGTAGTCACTTTCACTACAAAAGTTGTAAATCACAATATGTATTTTGTAAAATTCATAATTAACTACATGTATAGTGAAATTTACCATTCACGTAATGGGATTTACCAAAAACCAGCAGGCATATGACAGCAGTTACGTTACGTAATTGCTTGCCAGTTTTCTGATTTCCGCTTCATCTTTCCGCTTCGGTTCATTCCCTCTCTCACTACAAATCCTCTTTCCCACAACCAAAATCAACAATCTCTACAGAATGGTGATACGAAGGAGTAAGATAATAGCATTTTCAACATTCTTCTTTCCTTCTTCCCGCATTTCATCAGCGTCGGTCTTCCTCTCTCCTTTCTCTCACTGCGTCGATCTTCCTCTCTCCTTTCTCTCACTTTCAGCGTCCATTTTCCCGCATTTCATCAGGGCATTTTGGTCTTTTGGGCGAAAATATGAATTCCAGATTGGTACCCAGTGCCCTATTTGTCATTTTGCTTATTCAGGTGCCTTATTTGTCTTTTTGAAATTCAAGTGGTATTTTATTGTCATTTTCCCATGATATTTTAGGAAAAATAACATATATTTATAACAAACAACTAACTTAACTTATTTTCTTAATTTACTCAAATTAATCAACTAACTATTTTATTTAGGACCGGAAGTAGTATTATTTTACCAAAATAACAAGCATCAAAATAAAAGTTTATATTTATTATTATTATCAGAATATTGAATTGTTTCCCAAAGTGAGCCATCATGACTTGTCGGTTTGAAAATAACGTGGTAAACTAAAATAGAGTGTTTAAAACTTTAAATTAAATTGTTGGAAAACACAACAAGGGGAACACTTTGCACATTTGTCAGCATTTGATTTGGACAGGTGTTTGGTTTCCTCATTATACTGTACTTTCATCTTTTACTTTTTCTCTTTCTGTACAAACGCCAAAGTGCACCCATATTACCCACTTTCCTCCCCCACCAAAAATTTAATCATCATTTATCCCTCATATATATGTGTGTGTTAAAAAGTTGTTTAAAATTAATTAAATGATGAAAATATGTAAAAGGTATTTTATTTCAAAAAATAAATAGAGATTAAAGAGATGATGAGCAATATAATTTACGTATAATAATATAACAAGTAATCAATGAGGTCAAAAATGTAAAACAAATTGGTTAGAATTTCATATTTATAAATAGGATCATTTTTATCTAATTTTTTAATTTTGTATAAGATAGATTAAATTATATTTATTGTTATGATGACTTTAAAAGTCTATGTTGCATTTTCTTCCTACAAAAAAATAATACTTTTATTTTTATAATTCATACACCCATTATATTATTTAATGGTATTCGCTTAACAAAATTTTATGGTGATCTCAATTTAAATAAGATTAAAAAATTTTAATTCATTTTTCTTATATTTTTATCTTAAATTATTTTTAAAAAATTTCTTCGCTCTCTTTCCTTCCTCTCCGGAGCCTTCCCTCCAATTCCCTCTTGGAGGTGTCTTATGCTATGTTTGGATGGAGAGAAAATGAGAGGAGAAGGAAAACTTGGAAGGAAAATATGAGGAAAAGTGGTTTTTCTCCTGTTTGTACGAGAGAAGAAAAGTGAGAGAAAAGAAAAGTTGGGGAGAAAATGAGGTGGGTCTCACATTCCATTTTCCTCCCAACTTTTCTCTCCATATATAGAGAGAAAATGAGAAGAAAACATATTTTTCTTTTTTACTCTTACATATGTTTTTTCAGCAAAATAATATCTATTTATTTTTTTTATTTGTTCACTTTATTTATTATTATCAAGTATTTCTTCTGTGTTTGCTTCATTAAAAAATAAAATAACTAAAATTACAAAAATCCTTCTAAAATGAACGGAAAGAAAAAACATGTGGAGTTGTTGTTTTGATTTTTTTAGCATTGCATTACACAAAATGTTTTTTTTTCTTTTTTTTTTTACAAAATTATTTGATATTAAAATATAATGACATGATAATATATCTTTATCAAATTATATGATTATGTTAATGTAAATATGGTTTTTCATTATGATATTTAATTTGATTTTAATCAAGATATATTTTGATATAATAGAAAGGGTATTTTAGTCATTCATATATTTACCTATTTTTTTTTCTTTTTGTTTTCATTTGTTCATCCAAACATGAGAGGTAATAATATTTTCTTTTTAATTTTCTCTTCTCTCCATTTCCTCTCTTCTTATTTTATTTCTTCTCAACTTTTCTTCTCATCCAAACAGAGTGTTAGTGTCATTTGCTAACCTCCAAGGAGCTAATACAAACCAATCAGGCAATAATACTTATTGAAACACATATGCATATATCTATATTTTTTTCTCTCATATAAGGAAGTCATAAATTATTTTATAGTTTTTGAATTATATTAGTTACTTTAATTTTATTTTATTTTTAAAAATTTTTTTAAGGGTATGCCAATATGAGAGATGCAATTAGAAAATATTAACTGGGATTAATTTAAAAAAAGGAAATCAATTAACAATTAATATTAGGAGAGTTATCTTTAAATCTGATCTGTTGTAGCTGGTATTAAAAAATTGGAATTTATGATTTGTTCCTCTTGCATCTTTCTGTTTATCTCTGAGATGTTATAGCAGGAGATCTAGGATCCTGCGATTTTCTCTTTATCTGTAAATGCAGAGTAGACAAAGCAAAGAAGAAAGGCTCTTTATGGTTTTCTTAAAATCTGTTTAAATTCTTTTTCTGTTTACCGTGTAGAGAGAGAAGGGGGGGAGAGAGTTCGTGTGTGTGTTCTGTCACGATCATTGGTTGCACGTGAAAACTCGCGAGGTAAAAATTTCTTCTCAGATAGCATTGCCCTTTGAAATTTTATGTATGATCAGTAAATCAATGGATTGTGGTCTTCTGGGTATATATGTGTATATATATATTTCGTGCTCAGACCCATTTTCACCTTCGTCAGCTTCTTCGCTCTGCCACCCATCTACTCTTCCTCTGTTCTTGTGAGCATTTCTTTCTTCCCTTCGATCGTTCTTTCTTACAGTATCGATTATGCTTCTGCCAGTTATTTTGAACTGCATGAGATTATGATTAGCCTTCACGGTTATATAATTTTGTGGTTTCTGCTTCACGGAGATGAGAATTGAGTTTGTTCTGTGATCTGAGCTGCAGGCGTTTGATTATTTTTCCTGTCAAAAAATTTTTCCACTATCGTAGAGTGTAAGCTTTGATTCCCGTATTCCTTTGGTTGACGTCGATCCATGGCAGTTTTCGTTACGATGATGATGATCCTTTTGTTAAATTGCCTTGTTTTTCTGCACAAAGATTGCACTTGCGAATTGAAAAATTTAGGTTGAATCATATCATGTAATGGGTTTATACTATTTTTAGATTCTGCTATCAATGACTCAATTAAGTCATATAATTTATAGGCATAAAATGATCTGTATCCTTATTGTCCCCCCTTGCTTAGATTTTTGTTTCAATCCGTGAAGCATGATCTTAAACACTTCGGGTTTGCCTTTGTTATTTAGATTTTGGGTGGAGGGCATAAAGTCAAAGCTGTGTATGCTTATCAGTGCTACCGCTAACAGCAATCTATAGATGGTTTTTCTTGGAGTATACATGTCTTCATTGGAATTTTCTCTAATGCTCTCTTTGCTTTATTTATTTATTTTTGAAACAAGAGCTATTCCTTCCAAGCATGGCTCTCTCTGGTGGTCACAAAGATAGAGGAGAGTTGAGGATTCATGAGAGTCTGGATGAGCTGAAGACGGATTTGGCTGACTATATTGCTGAAATATCAGAGATATCTGTGAAGGAGCGGGGAGTTTTTGCCATTGCTTTATCTGGTGGTTCTCTCATTGGCTTAATGGGGTATCAGTGATTTGTATTTTCCCATATATGTTCCTTTGCTTTTATGATTTGGTCTTGGGTTTAAATTTATGGTGGCAAACAGAAAACTCTGCGAGGCTCCTTATAACAAGACTGTTGACTGGTCCAAATGGTACATCTTCTGGGCTGATGAGCGTGTTGTTGCTAAAAATCATGCTGATAGCAATTATAAGCTTGCAAAGGATGGCCTTTTGTCACAGGTTGTGCCCTTGATCTAGATTTCTCATGTTCATCACTGCTTCCGTTATTTTTAGTTATATTTTTATCTTTAACACTAAGTTTGACATTAAGGCTCTTAAATGATGGAATATCTATGAACTGCACTGGGAGGTATACTTTATTTACCTTTTTCAAGTTCATAGAGGGAAGGGGGCGGGGTAGGTCTGAAAGGCTGATTCACATGACATTGCTTTTATGCAGGACAGATATATACATTTTAACTTCATGATGGTCATCCTACCTATATATTAGTTGAAAATCCTTCGTTTATACCAGGCAAATTGGTAGATCCATGCTGGTCCTTCTATACTCACCAACATGGATGTTGTTATATGTCAATTGTATAAGTGAGTTTTGTATGCTTGATGATCTTTTTTTTTAACTGCTTCCTTCATTGGGATATTTGAAATCATTTGACTATAATAGGAAAGCTGGTTTCCTTGTTTTTGTGCAATGAAATCTTAACCATATATATTGTGGAACTGGATTCCTTGATTTACTGGATAATTGATTGTCTCCTTATTTGGATTTTAATTATGATTAATTCCTGGAGTCTTTTTTCTTTTTCCTGTATTCCTAGATTGTTAGTTTATTAACCGGTGCATTGGTCCTACTGTTGTTAAGTTTGTGCTCACTTCATGCTCTAGATTTGTTGAAATGTGAATTCTCTTGATTGTTATGTTGGCACGTTTAGGAAGGAAGGAGTGCCTAGTTATGTTGGGTAAAAATCTTCTCTTTTGCAATCTGTCTGTCTATGCCCTGCAAATTGGGGTGTTTCATTCTTCTGCCTGGGATTGCACGTTACTTTGAGCTAAAATGTTTGATAGGCACTACTTTGGAAGGAATAGAGTGCCAAACCTGCTATGTCGCATGGAAAACATAATTACCCTAAACCCTTATATTTGGCAGTTTAGAGGACTGATTTCCTGAATGATCCCATGACTGTTCTATGCAGTTTATGAGATTTCCAAAGATATTTCTTAGAATATCAAGAAACTTTTATTGCTAAATAAGAAAATACTTTCCTACTTATTGATGGGATGGCAATTGGAGATGTGTGACGTTATTTCATGAGCTAGCCATCTTGAGTACTTTATGGTGCACTCTATATTTTGTGCTACAAGGACCAGGATTTTTTGCCAGGTGGGATCCATGTGAATTCCTCTTGCATTGATGCAAAAGCAATCCTGTTACCTGTATGCTCAAGCCATGCAATGTGCTGTAGAAGTTGTCATAAAACTTGCTATTTGATGAATCTCTCGTTCCAGCTGTTGTGGTTTTTAAATGACTACAAAAAAGAAAAAGAAAACAACAGAAAAGAAAAGATGTGTGGGTTATCGTTCATACTATGCAATTCTTGTCGGCCTTTGTTGGTTACATGACGGCATAGTTTGTCTTGTCTTAATTTTTTTTTTTTAATCGACTTAGCGATTTTCCTAGAAAGAGAAAAATCAGCAACTAGCTGGAGGACAAGATATTTTCAAATCAGGAAATACTTTAAATGCTTAAAACAGAACACGGGAACAGATGTCCTGAGATGCCTATTGACATAATAAAGCTGTGCAATCTCTTTGTATAGTTTGTAGCTTGAAAATTCAAACAACTCAGTGAATATCAATATGCGACATGTCATTATTCGGGCTTCAAGTTCATCTCTAGCCGTTACTATTGTCTGTGTTCGAGTTATCAGTTAGTTATCCTGTCTCCTGCTGTTTAAGGTCCAGTTGAAGAAAAAAAGGAACTTTTGATTCTCCTCATATTTTAGGGGCCGTCGTCTTTGTTTTCTCTTTTAGTGGCATGTTCCTTGTGGACATCCTGAGTTGTATACCTTTTTTCCCTTGTAAGATATAAATGATGCTTATTGATTAATAATTTATGATGGGAAGGTTAGAACAATTCAGTTTTGCTTTATTTGTTGTTCAACTGTTGAGGGGGGAAAAGTCAACTAGGGGTAGTCGCTGGATACAAATTCGCTGTTATCCATCGATTTTTAAAAATGATGTTAAGATTGTACCTGGTTTAGTCATTGTATCATCCTACTCTGATCATCTGTTAGTCATATTAGCAGGTACCTATTGTTCCTAGCCATGTGCATTCTATAAACGATTCAATGTCAGCAGAAGAAGCTGCCGATGACTATGAATTTGTCATCCGACAGCTGGTGAAAACTCGTGTGGTCAACGTGTCTGAAATCAGTGACTGCCCAAAGTTTGATCTCATCCTTCTTGGATTGGGTCCAGATGGTCATGTTGCCTCTATGTTTCCTAATCACCCTGCACTCAATGAGAGGGAAGAATGGGTAACTTTCATTACCGATTCCCCAAAACCTCCACCTGAGAGAATCACATTCACCATGCCTGTCATAAATTCTGCATCCAATGTAGCAGTGGTCGTCACCGGTGACGGCAAAGCAGAGGCTGTACGCTTGGCAATAGATGACGTTGGACCTGAAGGCCCATTAATACCGGCAAGGATGGTCCAGCCTGGGAAGGGGAAGTTGGTATGGTTTTTGGATAGGCCGGCTGCCTCGAAACTTGAAGCTTCCAACTTGTCCAAGTAGTATGAGCAGGTCCCTTGTAGAAGTTTAAGTTTGTATGTAGTAAACTTGAAAAAACAACTTTGGATCCATAGATTCTGCCATGACAAAAAAAAAAAAAAAAAACCGCCTCCATTTTGCCTTTTCTTGCTCTCTTCTGGGGGGTTCTTTTGGAGAAGTGTGATGATCTTTTTTGTAAGCGGCCAATAAAGTTTTTGAGAGCGTCATTGAAAGTGCCTTAGTATGGTTCTGTTTCCTCTTGGAGAGTACTGAAGTTTTGATGATGGTCTTTTTTCATGTAAGCGAATCAGAGAGGCAAGTCAGGTTCTATGTTTCCTTCATTCCCCCCCAGCCTCTTGTTATTACAGTGGTTTATTTGAAATCCTAATTTATGGTCTCTTTTTTCCCAATAAAGTATTAAAAGTTTTTTTTTTTTTTTTGGTTTTGTTTTCATTTTTACCCCTTTTTGGGGACGGTTCAATGCTAATTTGTGCTTTGTTTATTCTGTGAGAAATGAACTGAGTAGAAAAATATATCACTGAATTGGTTTGATTTATTTGATAGTGTAAATGAAGTAGTCCACTTGTGAATTACTAACTCCAGTCTTTTAATATAAGAGTTTAAAGAAAAAGTTTACTTTAATTTTAAATATAATATTTTAGTTAACTTTGTCTTTCTAATTTATGATTCTTTTACTATATTTTTATTAATTGCATATTTAAGGGGTTTTATCAAGATTTTTCAATGCACAGTAAGAATATTTTAAAAAACTCAACACTCATTTATTATAAGTAACTAACTTAATTTTTTTTTAATATTGCCAAATTAGTTGACTAGTTTTATATTAGGGAATAAAAGTAATATTTGGATATGGCTCCTCTGAAGTTTGAATGATAAGCAGTTCGTTTATTCCCCCCCCCCCCCCCCATAACAGCATTAATTTTTCCAATTAAAACCTAAAGGCATTTCATTGTAAAATTTAACTGAAAAAAGGTTTGATAACAGAGTTTAAACATTAATTATTGGGAAATTTTCAGACGAGGACCACCGTAGATAAAAAATTTCTATTTACACCAAAAATATTCTGAAATTTCACTGGAGTTTAGGGGACTGAAATTTTCCGTAGACCAAAAGACAGAAATGACCCTAGGTGAAAGAAAGAAGAAATAACCGATAATATGTGCATTACCAATAAAATAAAAGATTAACAAAAAAAAGGAAATTAACAGCAAAAATAAGGGAATTAAAACATCGTAAGGGGATTAACAACACAAATAAAAGGATTAACAACAAAAAGGAATTTAACAAGAAATATAAAGGTATTAACGAAAAACATAAGTGAATTAATAATAAACATGAGGGTATTAACAAAAAATAAAGGGATTAACGAGAAACATAAAGTTATTAACAACAAATGTAAGAAGATTAACAACAAAAATAAGGAGGTTAATGAGAAACATAAGGGGACTAACAAGAAACACCATAAGGAAATTACCAACAAAAGTAAGGCAATTAGCAAGAAACATAAGGGCATTAACAATAAAAATAAGAGGATTAACAACAAGAATAAAAGGTTAACCACACAAATAAATGGATTAACAACAAAACAGGGGATTTAGCAAAAAAATATAAGAGCATCAATAAAAAATGTAAGTGAATTAACAGCAAAAATAAGGGGATTAACAAGAAACATAATAGCATTAACAAGAAACGTAAAGAGATTAATAATGAATGAAAATTTATTGCAAAAAGATTGTTTTTGTGGCAGAACATTGTTGCTTTTTATTTCTTTGCAATAAATTTTCACTTATTATTAATCCTCTTATTTTTGTTGTTAATACCATTATGTTTCTTGTTAATTCCCTTGTGATGTTACTTTTCTTATGACGTTTATTGTTAGTCCCCTTATGTATTTTTTAATTAATCTCCTTATTTTTGTTGTTAATCTTCTTGCGATTCTTGTTAATGCCCTTTTGTTTCTTGTTAATCCCTTTATTTGTTTTGTTAATTCCCTTATTTTTGTTGTTAATACCCTTATTTTTGTTATTAATCCACTTGTGTTTGTTAACGCCCTTATATTTCTTATTAAATCCCTTATTTTTATTGTTAATCCCTCTATTTTTGTTGTTAATCCTCTCTTTTTTAATTACTAATACCCATATCTATTTGCTATTTCTTCTTTTTTTCTCCTGAGGTCATTTCTGTCTTTTTGCTGCATAAATTAATTTCATTTCAACCCTCCCAGATTGCAGTGAAATTTCAGATTATTTTGGGGGTACATGAATTTTTTTAGCTATAATGGTCCTTATCTGAAATTTCCCATCATTTTTTAACTTTAATGATTTAATTATAAATTTTGAAATCAGTGATATCGCATTAAAACTTAATGTTTTTAATAAAAACTCTTTTAGACATGTTTATTATATTTATTTATAAATTATAATGCATAAAATCTTTAACCCCTCATTTTGCTGCATATTAAACAATTTTAGATCGATCTTTTAATTGGTTAATCTTGAGTTGTCTATAAAAAAAAGTGAACTCTTTCATTTTTTTTATTTATGATATTAATTAGCAGTGATACAATTTTTTATTTTATTTTTGGCCAATTTTTAATTGTTTTATATTGATCTCAATTGTTGATAGCTAATCCATCCACAAAATTAATGACTTTGGATAAAACATTTGAAATTTTTTTTATTTATAAAAACTATTAAAGGGACGCGAAATTAAAAATAATTAAAACAATGCATTACATTAACACCTCTAAAAGTTTTATTAAATTATCATTCTCTCAATTTTATTTTTTTTATAAACGATTAATTTTTTGCTCACTCATGTAGAAGGAAAAAATTACGCTTTTAAGCTAATATATTTAATGCATTTTTTTCTAATCAAAACAAGTGTAAAAGATAGCTTTAATTTTTACAAAAGATAATAATTTTCAAAGCAAAATGTCAGAGCCTTGTATTCGGGCTGAATAAATTTTCCCCACTTTTTTTATGCAAGGCCATGAGAGAAAAATTGAGGAGAAAAGAGAGAATGACCTTCACCCTCAAACTTAAAAAGAATGACAAAAAATGAGTTTTAAAATGATAATAGGTAATTTTGAGGGATTTTAATATGTTAGAATCATTATAAAAGTAGTTAAAATTAGTACAAGAATAATTAGCATGACCTATTTATCTCATTAAAAATCAACAAGTATTTTTTTAATTATTTTCCCTGCTTTAAAAACTTTATAAAAAATGGCTTGCTGGGCTCACTCTTTGTTTTGTTGTTTTCTTTTATATAAAGCTTGCTAGTATAACTTGGTCAAATATTTTGTCTTTACCAAGAAGGTCAAACCTAGCAGAAAGAGTTAGTTCTTCATAGTATAGTGAACCAAAATTTAAACTCCCACTAAAAGAAATGCCTACATTTAGTGTTCCATACATGTTCCAAAAAAGAAAAAACCCATGCGCTTCAATCTTATTTTACTAAGATTAAACTAAAGCAGACTCTTACACACACAAAGCTATATACCCTAAAATAAAATTTGTAGGGAATTCAGTGCAATAATCAAAGCTCGGAGTGTTGTTAAACTAAAATAGAGAATAAACTCAAGTTGGCATGCCAAAATGTTAACAGTATGCTCCCAAGCACCATTAAGAGTGATTCCATGGCAGATTGAGATTAACAGTAAGAGGCACATGGTGGGTTCCTCAATTGGGTCCTACAATCTCTCCCTCTCTCCCTCTCTCCTTCTCACACACAAACTCATGCTCTCTGTGAAATTGAAGCGGACAACTTTGTAAGAAATTAAGAAGCTAGATCCTCCAAGAAAGTAAGGGAATTTTCTCTCTTCTAATCAAACATTAATGTCATAATTATAATAACCAGGTCTGCACTATGGAACAAACAGAACAGGAGAGGCAATAGAAGCAACACAACTGAAAGAAACTGTGCAACCTAAAACTCATTACTAACATTTAGGGAACTTAAAAGGAAGCTGAAGCTAAATAACAACATAAACGTTCAGCTTCTTCATGAAAATTGGTTGATGGAAGAGCACAGGGTAAAAAATAGAGTTATCAGACGCTTTTGGTAGAAACTATCCCGTTAGCTTCTAATTACCTGATACTGTTTCAGGAATCTAAGAAGAGTCACTGGCTGGTTCAAGTGTTTATATGTTTATATTTCTGTTGGATCTGATAATCAAGCAGAGTTGAGAATTTCTACTTTTGATAAAAGAAGTTTTATTTAGAAGATAAGATAGTACAGGAAGTTGGAGAATAGGAAATCCTCAAACCTAGTGAACAAATAGTCTCAGAACAGAACATAAGATAATTCCAAATAAAAATAAAAAAAAGCCGCAATCCACAAGGGAGACGTGTTCGATCTATTTGCAAGTCAGAAAATAGTGAATCCCTCATAAACACTATACGTAGATCACCAAAAATTAATCAATACAAATTTATCCCATAACAAATTTAAATGCAAAGAAACACACGTAATGGTATGGCGCACATTGTAACCTGGAGAGATTAGGCGGTTAAAAGCTGTCAAAACAGCTTGTAGCTTGTTAGCTGAGTAACTGTAACTAAGAGCTGTTAGGCTTATCTCATCTCTCTAGCAATGTAAGAGAGGCAGGTATATCACTAAAAGGTGTGAAGTAAGAAGACGAAATTGGTAATTGGAATTTTGCACCACTTCAAGATCTGTCTTCACACATGACCAAAAATCTCAAATTACACCTCATCGCAGAATATCGACTTGCTTGGTTTAACCAAACCCTTCAAAGTGAAGTTATACTAAGGTTAAAAATATTAGGACTGATATAAATAAAGGATCGTTGCCAAGGAAGGTCAAAAGAAATTTCTTAATCTTTGGTTATGATGCCATTCTCATAATGTAACAATTTATAATACAAAATTTTATGGCACATTTACCTCTAGCAAAGGGGAAGCAGAAACACAGAACAAAACACTAAGTTTTGTGTACAGGGATTATAAATAGCTGCTGAGCCCTAAGACACCAAAAAATTTTAAACAGCTGTATCACCTGGATCAATCAACGGGCATCAATGTGCGGTAATCTTTCTCTGTAATTGACCTTATGCCATTTTCATCAGGAGTTACTTCTTCCATATCTTCAGTTGAAGGGAAACCACGCTGTCGCCCAAGCAACCATTGGTCTATAACTCCACAGTCAATTGCATACTTGATCGTATGCTCAATGTATCCTTTATCAGTTATCAGGTCAGGCTGAACTGAAAACATCCGCATGATAGCTGGAGAAAAAAAAGCGAAAGTATGGAGAACTGAGAAAAATAGAGCTTAATATGGGGAACAAGCAAAATCATAAAAACTACATAAATTCAGATTTCAGAAACTTATTTAGGTCATCAGCGCCTTAAAAAAATCATCTCCAGAATACAGATCCATAGATGCTAAAGGATCAAGTCTCCTTAGGAAAACCATTTAGTGCATGTTTTTTATTTGACATTCAAGTCATCCAAAATGTGTTTTTCCCAAGAATCACGCTCAACCAGAGCAACACAGCTTTAGAGTTGCTTCTGCATCCAAAATTGCTTTTGGGTATTAAATTGGGGGCTCACCACCAATGCAAATATGCGCTTGGTTACTCGTGATCTCAAAGTAGTGGTTTCATATATAAATTTTGTCTGATGCCATGTATCAGAAACAAAGTCTAGTACACAACTTTCACCCTAGGACTTCATCTAGAGCAAACAATAATACAAAATTTGCAGCTGGCTTAAGTGGAATATAGAACAGATAAAGATGGAAACAATTCAGAATATCTGAGAACATGCGATGGTTTGCCAGAATACTTTGGTGCATTTTCAGAACAATAAGACAACGGCAAGCATGTTTGAAGTCCAAGTAAACAGCAATAAATGTCCAGGCCTTCGCATTTCTTCTACATCTCACAAGGTTATGTAAAAATTCTTTTTCTAGGGTTGCATGTTTGAATGGACTGGCGTTGCCTTTGGTAAAAATGCAAGGTCATGAACCTTGCGACATTGATCTCAGAAGAATACAACTGCTTGAGAAACAAGTGCAAAAATGAAATAGAATAATAGAGGCGCAACACCATAAATTCACTATAATGTACCTGCAACAATGCCATCTCCAGATGCTGACATATCACTAGTAAAAGGGGTAAGGGGAGCATCCTCCATCCCCAAAATAGCACCATCAAGCTCCTTAGTGTAGTAATGTATCTTAGAAGTCCCATTAGTCACAAACAAAAGCTTAAGATTTTCATGCCATAGTGGTGCAATGACTTCAGGTTCATAGTGGACAAACTTAGACCTGTCATTGTCTTTGGTGTCAAATTCTTCAGATGGATTGATCCCACATAAAAACTCTAATTCTTGCTTAGTGACCTCAATAATATCTGCAAGGTTCCATGCTTGCTGGATGAAACTCTTAGTTTCTTCTATAGAGTGCCATAGTGGCATAGGAAGGTTTAGATCATAAAAAATAACCCCTCCCAATTTCTTTGAAATTCTGACAGCTCGCAATGCAGTGGACCTCATGCTACGATCAAGCAGGGAATGTGTGCTAAAGTAGAACATCTTTGCCTGCAAGAGATGTTCTTAAAATAGTCAATAAGCATATGGGACTAGTTTAGTCAATCAAGCAGCAAAAATTAAATAAAACGTAGGATAACTTAAGTAAGCAAGAAGTACAATAAATACAGAAACCAAAAGGCCTCAGGCAAGCAAGCATGCCTGACATGAAATCCTGTGAGAAAAAAGTCATGATTATACCCAAATGAACCCGTGTCTGCAATTGTAACAAACTTGTCAACCCACAATACATTAATTCAATGGAATAGCTGCATGGTTGCAAACTAGAGAATGATAAAAGACAAGAACATCAGAATCACGAACTTTATTTAAATAGGTTAGATCTTCCAATTAGCCACTGAAGAAGACTAGTTCCCTAGAGAGGGAAAACATTATGATGCAGCAATTCAAGCTTGATAATACTGCTATATCTACCAAAAAAAGGCTACAAGTTATAAGTTGCAGAAATTCTCTTTAATTCTGCAAAACTTGCTTCTCGCTCGGGGTTTAAGTACAATACCTCCTTCAGCACATCAATGTTGATCTCAGATTTTGTTAAACAATCTTCAGCAGAGGGTTTGGCACAACTCATCCTCAATCGACCCCTCTTTCCAATCTTCATCAATGATACTGCTGTTGACCTTTTACTATCAATACGGACTGATCTTGTCTGAACATTGTTTACATTCATATAGTACAGCATGGCTTGACCATAATCGTCATCTGCAAGTTTCCCCATAAAAGCAACTTTCCCACCCAAACTTGCAAGTGCAATAGCAACGCTACCAGCAGAGCCCCCAGGAGCCCTAACAAATTTTTCAGGGCTCCACAGAGCGTCCTTCATCCTTTCATGGATTTCGTAATTTAAAAGTCTATTGGCTGGCCTCCCCGAAGGAACAAAAGCATGCTGTGCAGATCCAAAGCAACAAACAAGGGGAGGCCAACCATAAGTAAAGCTAATATCCTCTCCATCATCTTTTATCAGTTCTAGGTCATCTTCAATCTCCTCATCAACATTTTCAACAAGTGAAGGCTCATCCTGGTCACTAATTTCAGCCTCACTGCCCTTATCCTCCAAAATTACATCCTCCTTCTTAGGTATTTTTCGTGTCCTGACCTTCTTCTCTTTCTTCTCTTTTTCCACACCAGCAGCATTAGATGCATCTGTTCGAAAAAGGATGTTCAGAACTCATTAGCATCACATATCACCAAAAAGGACCAGCTTTATCTAAGGAATTACCTTTTCTTCGGGTCCTTCGAGATTTCTTCTTGGAATCGTCACTTGAGGCAGATGAACTCTCTTCGGTGGAGCCATCACTAGTTACCAATAAATTACTGTTCTCTTCTGGGGACTCATCAGTTGATTTTTTCCTAGTCTTAGTGGCAGCCCTTTTTCTTTTGGCTGATCCAGTTGTCTTCTTTTCCTCTATAGACTCATTTTCGTTGGATTGTTCTGTTACCGAACCCAGAGAAGCAGCTGTCTTCTTAGCCATGGAAAGAGGACCCCATTTACAGCCTGACTTGAGTTCTCGAAGTTGCACTAAGTTTGAAGAAGCATAATACGACCAGTTTAATTTGTACCTGCATAATTATAAAGACCAAAGACCTCACATTCAACCACTACAACGATTTTCCAACAAAATACGAATATTGCAAATTCTAAAGTGCAGCTAAAACTCAGGCTCTTAGACCAGACACGGGAAATTTTCATACTTTCCTACAACTCATTTCATGAGTAATCCATACGTAGCATAAAGGAGCTAATAGGAGAAGAACAAGAACAAGAAAATTGGTATCTATAATTTACCACAAAGGGTATAAACGGATTCAGTTTGCGTGTGTGTGAGTGGGTAAGAGAGAGAGGACCTGGGAAGTGGGAGAAGCTGAAGGTAAGAAAGGCACGCCATGGAAAGAGCAGAAAGTCAGAAATACAGATGAGAAGTTTGTTCAGCCATGCCAAAAGCTTAGCGGGACAAGAAGATGATGCCTTTGTTTTGCTGGATTTGAGGTGCGAGGTTTAAGAAATGGAACAAAACGACAAGGGTTTTTGGCGTTTTAACCTCTTGCGTAACCATATAATTTTGTTTAGCCATTTTGCGAAGGCAAAAGAAAAGACTTTGTTTCTCTCTCCCTCCTCTTTCCTCTCAGCGAGTCTTCTTCCTACTGTGGTGTGTGCTTCAGAGGGTCCTCTTTTCATCAAATTTTTCTCTTGAATTTGATTATTTCTTTTCACTTTCCTATTTTAGATACCCATAAAAGGCATCAGTTACCAATGGCAATCTGAAAGAAATTAAGGTAAGTAGTCCATGCTTTTATTCTTCTCTGGCACGCCAGGTGTTTGATGATGTGCCTAGAAGACCAGTCTGTTCTCTTGTCTGTCCATCAAATAAGCAAAATCCAACGATGTGAAAACATATGAACACTTGGGCTTTAGCCATGCAGGATGTTGATTTTATTAAAATTATTATTAAAGATTTTAAATTAAATATTTTTGAATTGGTTAAGATTTTGATATTTCCTAAAAAAAAAAAAAAGATATTTATGTTGTCCTTTATTCTTTTTATTGTAAAGGAATCTTACTATAATTTTTGTATGGTATAGATTTTAAATATTTGATTCTTTTAAAATAATTTTAAAATTTAAATTTCTTTTGTATAACTTCAAATTCTCAATTATAAGTTTTTCTTATATTATTTATTTTTCAACTTTAATGGCTATGGTGTGAAATCTCTCCCTTTTTTGGTTAGAGAAGTGTCAGTTGTTTCTTATATTATCTTGAATGACTAGGATACCAAATAGTGTTTGGGCTGAATGTATACACTCATCAAAGAAGTTGTTCCTCCTATGAATATCCTGAAGCATGTGCGGTCCGCCAGACATAAGCTTCTTTTCATCAGAAAGCACTTTCAAGGTATATTTGGTGCCCTCAAACTACTCTTATTAGTGATGTTTTTTCCTTTAAAAAAAAATCTTATTTATAGAATACTGTGAATTTTCTTTGATAAGATGTTCAATAGTTACTTAGATAATGGTTACTTAGACAATTGATCAAAGCAAATTACCTGATTCTGTTTTAAATTTTCATTGCAGCATTTGGTTTTTCCTCCCTTCACTCTGCCTCTGATTCCTCAGTTGAACTTCACTCAGAAGATCAGGAAGTTGTGATTGCTTTGGGAAGTAATGTAGGCAACAGACTACAGAATTTCAAGGAGGCCTTGAAGTTAATGAGGAAGTCAGGCATACATATCACAAGGCATGCTTGTTTGTACGAGAGTGCACCAGCATATGTGACTGATCAACCTTATTTTTTAAACTCAGCAGTGAGAGCAGTTACTAAACTTGGGCCACATGAGTTATTGGCTGAACTCAAAAAAATCGAGAAGGACTTAGGCCGTAAGGATGGTGGTATAAGGTATGGTCCGAGGCCAATTGACTTGGATATTTTATTTTATGGAAAATACAAGGTAAGCTCCGATATTCTGGCTGTACCTCATGCAAGAATTTGGGAAAGACCATTTGTGGTAGCCCCTTTGATGGATTTGGTGGGATCAGCTTTGGACAATGACACGGTTAATTGCTGGCATTCCTTTTCAGGCCATTCTGGTGGATTTGCTGAAGCATGGAAGAGGTTAGGTGGTGAATCCCTTATTGGAGAGGAAGGTTTGAAAAGAGTCTTACCTATTGCAGGTGGCTTGCTAAATTGGTCACAAAGAACTTCAGTAATGGGCATTCTTAATTTGACCCCAGATAGTTTCAGCGATGGGGGTAAATTTCAATCTGTAGATTCTGCTGTTTCACAGGTCCGCAAAATGATTGCTGAGGGGGCGGATATGATTGACATTGGAGCTCAATCTACAAGGCCAAATGCCACTAGAATCTCTGTTCAAGAAGAACTGGACAGACTTATCCCTGTCCTAGAAGCTGTTCTGGGAATGCCTGAGGCAACGGGAAAGATTATATCCATTGATACTTTCTACTCTGAAGTTGTTTCAGAAGCAGTTAGTAGAGGGGCTCATCTTATAAATGATGTATCTGCTGGAAAATTAGACCCTAATATGTTCAAAGTCATTGCAGATCTTGATGTCCCTTATGTTGCAATGCACATGAGGGGGGACCCTTCTAACATGCAGAATACCGAGAACCTGCAATATGATAATGTTTGTAAGCAAATAGGCTCTGAATTATACTCGCGTGTCCAAGAGGCGGAGCTCTCAGGCATCCCAGCATGGAGGATTATTATTGATCCTGGTATTGGATTTTCAAAAAAAACTGAAGATAACTTGGACATTCTCATGGGACTACCTGATATCAGAGCAGAGATTGCTGGAAAAAGTTTGGCCATATCTCATGCTCCTTTGTTAATTGGACCTTCAAGGAAGAGTTTTCTTCGCGAAATTTGCTCTCGACCAGATGCAGGTGCGAGGGATGCCGCAACAGTTGCTTGTGTTACAACCAGTGTTCTTGGTGGGGCTGACATTATAAGGGTGCATAACGTTAGAGACAACCTAGATGCTGTGAAGCTCTGCAATGCAATTCAGAGACAGAAAAGCCATCGCTCAAAATGCATACAATGATGTGGTCTTTGTGAATTATGTAAGCATTCGTAGTGATGCTACTTTTTGGTTCAAAGAGACAGCCGAATGTTACTATAGGGCAGAAAGAGTGAAGTACTTTTGGTGAAAGTAAAATTGCAATCGAGTTTTTGACAACGTTTGTAACGAGATAATGAACATACTTCTATCAACTCAGTCCTCAAATTTGTCTCGTTTTTATTTCAATTTGTTTCAACATTTTTGTAAGATGATTAATGGTATCAATATTATGCCTGTGACTTTCCATGGAAGAAAAAAATAGCATGCCTGTAGCTTCATCATTTTTCCTATCTCAACTTAATGGTGGTGCAATTTTGTTATCTCATTTTCTTCTTTTGCATGTAAAGAATGAGATAATCTATGCTCAGATCATAATTCCCTTTGCCCTAATTAACAGAGACATATCCATGGGCAATGGCCTGCATTAGACTGAACCATATAGATGGTTGAGGAAGTTAACTTTGTTTACCCACCCAACAAAGCAACAGGCTGTACCTTATTAAAGCCTTGTTTGGCATGACATTAGAAATTATTTATAAGTATGTTTTATATAAGTTGAGATAAAACTCTTCTCACATACTTATGTCATATTTCATAAATTATGATTGAAAAGTTACTTTTAAGCTATTTCAAACAAGCCCTACAGCATAGCCCATGATTGTTTATTGCAAGTCATTAATGGACATGCGTTTCTATCATCAAAGAAAAGAGACAAGACAATGATGCGGTCTTTTTGAATTATGCAAGCATTCGTAGTGATGCTACTTTCTAGTTCAAAGAGACAGCTGATTGTTGCCACAGGGCAAAAAGCGTGAAGTACTCTGGGTGAAAGTAAAATTGCAATCGAGTTTTTGACAACATTTGTAACGAGATAATGAACATAGTTTTATTAACGCAGTCCTCAAATTTGTCTCGTTTTTATTTCAATTTGTTTCAACATTTTTGTAAGATGATTAATGTTATCAATATTATGCCTGTAATTTTCCATTGAAAAAAAAAATAGTATGCCTGTAACTCAATCATTTTTCCTATCTCAACTTAATTGTGGTGCAATTTTGTTATCTCATTTTCTTCTTTTGCATCTAAAGAATGGGACAATCAATGCTCAAATCATGATTCTCTTTCCTCTAATTAACAGAGACATATCCATGGGTGATGGCCTGCATTAGACTGAACCATATAGATGGTTGAGCAAGTTAACTTTGTTTACCCACCCAACAAAGCAAGAGGCCATACCCTAGTAAAGCATAGACCATGACCGCTTATTGCAAGTCATTAATGGACATGCGTTTCTATCATCAAAGAAAAGAAGAGACAGGACAAAACACGAAGACGATGCCGTGGGAGTATGATGGTTGTGCTATTCTCTATTAAAATAAAAGTTCATTCATTTTGTTGCCGTCAATTGATTAATTTGACCATGGATGGAGTAGTTACAAGTTTTGTTCCAAAGTTGTTTCACGTGTCCTATATTTTTCACAGTTTTGATGTTGTATTTTTCCTTTACTACAGTTTAGGGTTGTCAAGATGATAATGAGATTCCTCATGTTTGTTTTTTTGGGCTAAGTTTGAAGAACATACGTTAAAAACAACAAAACAAGCATTGCTCATCTTTAGATCAGCTTTTGCCTGATTGAATTTAGGGACAAAAGTAGCTTTAATACACAGGCCAATTTGAGTCGTGTTGAATAGCGGTGAGTCAGTTTATACGAATCCCCTTGGAGGGGGAAGGAATAATACACTTATAGCAACTTATACATAAAAGCTAAAATTACTATAAATGCCAAATTCAAATTACTCTAAATGACCCAACTGACTTTTTTTTTTTTGAGTTGTGTTGGATAGCGGTGTATCGCATTCACAGTCAGGATCACATTCTTCTAGTGTATAATCCCAAATAAAATAACCATTTGTGTGAGAGACATAATACGGCTTGACATTTTGATCTACCCAAGCAATTGGAGGATCTCGCTTAGATACACATTATCATAAATAAAATGACCATTTATGTGAGAGACATAACACGGCTTGGCATTTTGATTTACTCAAGCAATTGGAAGATCTCGCTTGAATAGGACATAGGTCGGGGTGATAGACAAAATATGTCCAGAAGGTACAGAAGAACACCATCATCAGAAAATCTCCTTTTGTGTCACTCTGAAGATAAGGGGACCCACCAGAAGACTACTTTATGTCGCCATTCACTTTTACTTTATTAAAGTAGCTCGTCCTGTAGTCTATTTCGTCTTCTTGTAATAAGTGAAGTAGTTGTCTTCTCCCGTATCTAGTTGATTAAGTGCAATTTTTTCATTAATAATCTTTCTTTTCTAGGCCATAAGGGAGTGGTGACTTGGAGAAACAGATAGTTGTCTGTGTAAAGCCTTTGGGTAGCATCTATACCATAGTTTCTGAAAATGTATACAAATAGAAAGATGATGAGACCCGGCTCGCAAAACTTGAAGAATCCTATTGCACAAGGAGACACTATGACTCAGATGACCCTGATCCAAAGGGTATCATGAACCTATCCTCTAGCCACAAACCTATCTACAAAGACTAGGAAACACCATAATCAGAAAATCTCCTTTCGTGTCACTCTGAAAATGAGAGGAACCCGCCAGAAGACTACTTTATATCGCCATCCACTTTTACTTTATTAAAATAGTTCGTCCTATAGTCTATTTCGTTTTATTTTTCAATTATTTTCGCAAACTGGGACAATAAAATTTTATGGGAATCCTCATCTTTTGAGAAGAGTAAAAGGTCATCAATATAAATGAGGAGGTTATCAAGCATAGGTTCAAAGATTCTGGTCATGGCCTTTTGGAACAGTGATGGGAATCTTTCTTTTCTAGGCCATGAGGGAGTGGTGACCTGGAGAAGCAGATGGTTGTCTGTGTAAAGCCTTTGGGTAGCATTTATACCATAGTTTCTGAAAAAAGTATACAAACAGAAAAATCTCTTTTGTTTGGGAGATGATAAGTTCCAGACATTATGATCTTTGAGAATTTTGCAAAGTTTTACTCTCCTTTCTTTACCGACAACATAATCTCATATTTTTCAATTATTTTCACAAACTGGGACAATAAAATTTGGGAAAATTTCACTGTAGGACCGCACAAGACAATTAATCTCAAAAAGCCCATAAAACTTTCTGAAACCTCACTGCAGGACCAAGGGGCCAATCTGATATTAATTCCACAAATGAAATGACGCCACTACCCTTAGCATCAGGTGAACCAGTCCACATGTGAACGGACTGATTCCACGTGTGAATATATGTATTTCTTCTGCAAATTGGCTAGTTCCCCGTGCAAATGCGATCTCCCGCACTTGTTCCCTCATGGACACATGCTTTAGGTGAACCAGTTCACATGTGAAAGGACTGATTCCACGTGTGAATATATGTATTTATTCTGCAAATTGGCTAGTTCCCCTTGCAAATGTGCTCTCCCGCACTTGTTCCCTCACGGATGCATGCATCAGGTGAACTAGTCTACATGTGGACGGACTGATTCCACGTGTGAATATATGTATTTATTCTGCAAATTGGCTAGTTCCCCTTGCAAATGCGCTCTCCCGCACTTGTTCCCTCATGGACACATGCTTCAGCTGAACCAGTCCACATGTGAACGGACTGATTCCACGTGTGAATATATGTATTTATTCTGCAAATTGGCTAGTTCCCCTTGCAAATGCGCTCTCCTGCACTTGTTCCCTCAAGGAAATAAGTTTCTACTAGGGGCAGTGGCGTCATTTTGTTTGTGGAATTAATATCAGATTGGCCCCTTGGTCCTGCAGTGAGGTTTCAGAAAGTTTTGGGGGCTCTTTGAGATTAATTGTCTTCTGCGGTCCTACAGTGAAATTTTCCCATAAAATTTTATGGGAATGCTCGTCTTTTGGGAAGAATAAAAGGTCATCAATATAAATGAGGAGGTTATCTAGCATAGGTTTAAAGATTCTGGTCATGGCCTTTTGGAACAGTGATGGGGCAACTTTGAGCTCAAATGGCATAACAGTTCGACTCTCTACCCTTTTTACCCCACAAAGACTTCATTTCTCTATTCATAAAACTCTTTCTAGAAAAATAGAAAATCTTGTTAAGATCGACCATCTTCCTGAAGATGCTAGAGTTCAAGAAACAGATCTACCTCTCCTAGAAGGATATGAATTTTGACATTTGGCTTGGGAATGACTTTGTTGTGTTCTGGCTGAGAATTCAAAAAACCAAGGAAAGATGGATACACGGGTTGTTCAAGGGAATATAAATACCCTTGAGGATCATTATCTTCTTGGAATAAAGATTTAGAGTCAGTTTCTTCATCTTCAGAGAAAGGAAGAACATATTGTGTTTCTTCATCCTGAGCATCTCGTTCTTCGATCTTCTTCTGGAATAAGAATCCTTTGGACATTTGAATCGACGATAATGAGATTTTCTCTTGGTAGAACAAGTGCAATTTTTATCATCTTTGCACTTTATCTTCAAATGGGGTTTTTTGCAAACATGCTTCAGTTTTGATTGTCCTTTCAGTATTCTTTTAAGGAACTTCTGTTGTTCACAAAGCTTGCCCACAGTTGGCATGATGATAATTCTTGTGGGAACAAGGAGATGTGTTTTTCTCCTTTTTGTTCTTTACAGCATTTCTGATGGGATCAGACCATCCATCTTCATCGTCTAATGCTTCCTACCAGTAAGGTGTATCGCATTCATAGTCAGGATCACATTGTTCTAGTGCATGATCCCAAATAAAATGACCATTTATGTGAGAGAAATTTCTTTAGTGCATATACTGAAATTCCTAATCTCTTTGAAATCCAACAAGCACCACCAGGATATGAAGGCATATGAGATCATCTTCTTAAGTTTTGTGCTGATAGTCATCAACAATTTCTCATCCATTTCCATTATGGAAAAATCAAGAGTTTTTCATAAAACTCCCTTTTAAGAAGAATGAAAACATCAATCCTACAAAAGCTTCTCATCCAGGAATGAATTCAGAAGATTTCAAGCTTGCCAAAGAGGAATGTACTGCACTTCTCAAATAAGGCCTTCAGGCCTGCACCTTTTGAAGTATCTCAGGAAATGCCTTCTAGATCTTCTTCTAGGATAAGAACCCTTTGGATAGAGGTAGGAAGACCACAATTTTCTAAACTGGTAGACTGGACAATTTCTTTCACATAGGGTCTTCGGGTGGAGATCAGATTTCTAACGTTTATGGTGACATGATTAGTATAGTGGTAAAAGCAATAAAAGTATACCTAAGGTTGACATCATTAGCTCCTCCAAGCATGTAGTATTTTTCAGACATTCTCTAGAAATGCTTTTGCAAGTATCTTTTATCTAAAGAACAGCATTTCATCTTAAAGTATTCTTGGTTAAAACTAAACTTCTTGATTCCTCTTTTGACTGCAAGGACCTCCTTGAAGGTAGCATGATAATGCTTTTCTGACTCCTTGAATTGTCCGCTTGCATGTCCACAGTAGAATCTCTTTCCATTTATTTCTTCAATTAAGACAGTTCCCCAAAAGTCATCACTAGCATCAGTTTGAAAGATTCGCAATCCTTTGTTAGGGATCTTTAAAGGAGGTGGTTAGGATCCTGGGATTCTCTTGTAAGGAATGAAAGTTGTGGCTAAAACTTGGTTGAGGGAGATGGAGTCCTTCAGGCTGAGTGAGTTGAAGCTGCGAGTCTCCTTGATAAGTCTATTGGGATGCTTCTGTTGATAGAGAGACTTGTGAGCTATTTCTTCTCTCTTTTGATTTCTGACTATTTTTCAACATAAAGCACTTGGCAAGCCCAATCAGATTTTTTTGGTTCAATAAGGCCTTGTTTGAGAAGTGCAGTACATTCCTCTTTGGCGAGCTTGAAATCTTCTGGATTCATTCCAGGATGAGAAGCTTGTGTGGGATTGATGTCTTCATTCTTCTTAGAAGAGAGTTTTATGAAAAACTCTTGATTTTTCCATAATGAAAATGGATGAGAAAATTGTTGATTTGTTTAGGAAGAAGATCTTCATGACCTGTTTCTTTAAACAAATCATATAGAGATAATCTACTAAAAGGAACGGTAGGAACAGTAACCTTCCAATTTCTAGCTTTCTGCTTCAGGCCATGATCATTATCATCATGATGATGATGATAATTCTTGTGGGAACAAGGAGATGTGTTTTTCTCCTTTTTTTTCTTTGCAGCATATCTTATGAGATAAGACCATCCATCTTCATCTTCATCATCTGATGCTTCCCACCAGTAAGGTGTATGCGTGGGGGACAAAGCAAACTTCAGCTATCAAAACTCTCAGAAGAATTGCACAGCAACCACCTCCTTTAAAGATTCCTGACAAAGGATTGTGAATCCTTCAAACTGATGCCACTGATGACTTTTGGGAACTGTCTTAATTGAGAAATAAATGGAAAGAGATTCTATTGTGGATATGTAAGCAGACAATTCAAGGAGTCAGAAAAGCATTATCATGCTACCTGCTACTCTAATAATGACGACTACTTCACTTATTGCAAGAAGACGAAATAGACTACAGAACAAACTATTTTAATAAAGTAAAAGCAGATAGCGACAAAAAGTGAGATATTATTTGTGAAAGTGAGTATGAAGATATCACCACACCATGTGTAAAACCTCAAACAGCATTGAACCTGTTCGACTCTCTACCCCTTTTATCTCATAAAGACTTCCTTCCTCTGCTCGTAAAACTCTTTCTAGAAAAATAAAAAATCTTGTTGAGATCGACCATCTTCCTGAAGATACTAGAGTTCAAGAAACATATCTACCTCTTCTTAGCCCTTATAGCCTTTACCACCATACTAATCGTGTCACTAGAAACGTTAGAAATTTGATCTCTACCCGAAGACCCCATTCTCAACTCATCGACAGGTCACGTTAGGACTCTCAGCTTTGAATACCAGATCTAGGATAACTAGAAAGATTGTCACTAAACACTCCTTCATGGATCGTGGTCAGATTCTATTTTCTGATGCACAGGATCCTCTTAAAGAGGCAAGTGCAAAGCATACTCAGAATCTCAGGCAACAAAAGAAAGACATTATAAGGAAAGATGGATACATGGGTTGTTTAGGGGAATATAAATACCCTTGAGGATCATCATCTTCTTGGGATAATAAAGATTTAGAGTTAGCTTCTTCATTTTCGGAGAAAAGAAGAACATATTGTGTTTCTTCATCCTGAGCATCTTATTCTTCAATAATAGATTCAATATTTTCAGGCTTTATTCAAAGAAATCTAATAGGTACTATTTGCGCAAAAAAAAAGAGACAATTTTTTACGAACAGAGGGAAAAGTCTTTGTGGGATAAAAAGGATAAAGAGTCGAACAGGTTCAAAGTTGTGTTTGTAGGGGGAAAAAAATCACTTTTCCCAAGGCAAACGGAAACAAGCCCACAGGCACTAAGAATTTTTTTTTTTTTTAAATGTCCATTCTGTACGTGCATGCCACCTTATTATGGTAGCTTGAAATTCTCATCATTTAAATATTATCTCTGTTTTTGCGGACTTGCATGAATTAAGGCACATCAAAATGTGCAAATTGCAATTTACAGGTTAAT
Organism: Neltuma alba; assembly: GCF_004799145.2. Taxonomy (NCBI): domain Eukaryota; kingdom Viridiplantae; phylum Streptophyta; class Magnoliopsida; order Fabales; family Fabaceae; genus Neltuma; species Neltuma alba. The sequence continues at coordinate 8,284 of NW_021632448.1, read as the reverse complement.
ATCTTAAATAAATATGATACTTAAGGAGATATTAAGCCGACTTGATACATCTGCCAACATTGATTTAAGTATCTCTCTGTGCATTCCGGAAAACCAAATCTAGTTTTTATTAAACATCAAAAGGTATCTACTATTTATCAGCGCAATGCAGAGTCTACTATTAAATCTAAATGGCCATGATTCATTTTATGGTATTGTAACAGTTTTGCGATAAACCATTTAAACATTTGAGCAGAAGCCAAATACTTGTCTCAGAATTTTCTTGATACAGGTGAGACAAATAAATAAGAAATGGAAGGTGAGACTCATCAGTACCCTACCTACCCTATTTCTGAATCAATAGAAAGCTGTGATCACACATACGAAGGTTATCACACATTATAGCAGAGGCAGAAAATTGACAGAAAGCAGGGTTTCTCTCATCAACTGGTTTTTTTAGTTATTAATTAAGAACCATTTTCTTTCAGAACCTCTGCTTCAGCCTTTGCCATAGGATCATCCTTGATGTCAATTTCCTCTTCCTTTTCTCCTTCTCGCTCTTGGGCTAGTTGTTTTCTACGTATGTCTTCTGCAGCTTGCATTGCAGCTCGATTTTCTGCCTCAATACGACGCATTTCCTCTTCTTGCTGCTGCCGCTCAAACCATGTATCCGCATCCGCCCAAACTGAAATCGGAAATACATAGAATCAATCATAAAGGGCAAAAGTGACCCTAGACTCACATATATTTGACATAAAAAGGCAAAAAATCAGAGTAATTTATCTAGCTTTTCAATCCCAAAAATCTCCATTCACTAAATTGTGTTTATGCGTGTTAATAAAATAACCTAAAAGCAATTATATCACTTCCAAGATGGCACAATTTCTATATCTCTACTTCACTAATTATCTCACCTTTCACAAGTTACCATGGCTTATAGTAAAAGTGTATCCTTCACCGCGATTAAAATGCCACATTGGTTATCAATGTAACTTTGAAACATGGATCTTGAATTATAAGTGATAGAAGTAATGGGTGTGCAAGGTGGAAAAGCAACATGCGTACTGGATAGATGCATGGTTGAATATATGGGGGGCACATACGAGAACAGAGTCTATGCTTCAGCAAGTAAATTGATAGGTGTAGTGTAGAAGAAAGGTGAAAGAAGGAGAAGAGAGATAGGATAAAGAGGGAAAGAGGGGAGAAGACTAGAGGCTAATCTGAATAGTAGTCCTCAATGATTCTCAAAAACTTAATCCTCCTAGTGACAGTACTTTATTCATATACTCAGGCTTCCCTGCGGTCAATTACTAGGAACACCCTCCTAACTGTCATAGCTATTATTTACAATTCATGCATCAGAAATATAGAGATTTCGTGATTGAGAGCCAAGAGAATTTTATAAACAATGTACAAAGTTGAGTATAACATATAAGAAGGGTAAGTACATGTCTACCCAGCAAATTTGTCCTTTCGTACATGGACCCTTTCGAACCCATACCCCATGCTTCAAGACTAAGTCCAATGCATATCTCGTCAACAATATGACAGTTGATTCAATTTGTCCCCATCATTAAACAGGAAAAATCAAGCTTACCAATCAAATTATATCTGTATAATTAGTTCAATAAACATGAAATCGATAACTCCCCTCAGCAAAAAGCCCGTAAAACTTAAGTTCTACTCAAGTCATTGATAAAATAGTGAATAATTGATTAAGATTCACAAGTATGATCTCAAGTTGAGTTATATTATGCAGATATTACATGACTCCACCTAGTAGTTCTGCTATTCTCTATGCGTCAATGAAGTTATTTTAGTCTGGCCCAGCAACACGAAGGGATCAACTGTCATATCTTATTTATTTTGCCATTACAACCTATTCAGATTCAATTTTTATACTTTTAAGATTTTTAAGTTAGTGAAAATCATTAAACTTTCTCTGTAAATTCTGCTGAAAAAACCAAGGACGTATCATCTTAATATTCAGAATATGGATGAATTTCTACCCCATATTTACCCCATTAGCCATATATCTTGCATATACATATAGTCAAGACTCAAGATCGCACATAATCGTCTAATTTTAACATTAGATATAGAGTTAATGACAACACTAGGAGGAAAAAAATAAAAAAATTTCAAAAAACAACAAAAATCAATGAGAGGTAACTATCAACTTTTACTAAACTAAAATTAGCAAATTAATCATAAAAAAGGGGGAGACAGAAAATTCAGGGATTAGGGTTTACTACGATGAAGGAAAAGGAAAAGAACGTACTTGGCTGCGCAGCCCAACCCTGTTCACCACCCTTTATACGCTCAGGAAGGGCGTAGTTAACAGTGAGCACACGGCCGTAAAGTTCAGAGCCGTCCATGTTGTCCATGGCGGCGGCGGCGTCCTCCCTCTCCAAGAAGGTGACGAAGCCGAAAGATCGGTGCTTCTGAGTGGCCTGATCAAGGGGCGTCTTGACGTCCTTGATGTCGCCAAAGGGTATGAAGGCAGCGTGAAGGATGGACTCGTTCACCTCCTCCGCTAACCCTCCCACGTACAGCGTGTTCTTCTGCACACCTTGCATCGCCATTGCTCTAGTTGCAGAAGCTGCAACAATTTTCAACACAACGATGACTCGATATTATGCCAGTAATGAACTTTGGGCGTGTTTGGCTGGGCCCATATAAGCGTTGATGAGTTTATGGGTTAATATACTTCACCGGAACAAATTAGGGTTGATTCCAATTCAATTTCTATCTGGGATGTGTTTTGGGATAGCAGTGAAAGTAATTTTTTTTTCAATTTGATTTTTACAGAAGTTACATTAAGTAAAAGTTAGATAGTATAACGTGATTTATTTTTGGATTGGTTTTGTAAAAATGTCAATTTGAGAAGCTGAAACTTGTTTGAATGATAAATATAAAAGTAAGTTTTAATGTAAAATAACTTAAAAGGATATGAATTTTATTACATAGTACATATCTAATATTAAATATATACAATGTGACTATTTTTAAAGAAGTAAAGAAAATAAAATTATGAAAAGTAAAGAAATTTAATTTATTATTAGAAGGAAATTATATATATAATGTGACCATTTTAGAAGAAATAATAGAAATATAATTATTAAAAATAAGGAAATTTAATTTATTGTTAACGGAGGACATTGCGATGTGGCTCCCATTTAGTTTTAGAGCATGTTTTAAATGGAATGTGTGTGTCGTTTTTTTTAAACTGAGATGAGAGAAAATTCATACAAGGGTCAGGTAGGCAAAAATTTTTAACACCCAATTAATTTTCCAAAAGTATTATCCCAACGCCCTCCTCACCCAAGAAAAAAGCACCTTTTTTTAGTTTCTTGCAGAAGTCCATTTCGCCGCGACAAGTCAGATTTCACAAACGTGGGTCGAAACATAATTGTTGAGCAAACGTAGTCCCAAACATAGCCTTAATCTAGTATTCAAATCACTAGCCGATTTACTAGTTTTCTAGTTAAACGTCCAATCCAGTTTTTTCCCTTGATCTTCTTTGCTCCTTCTTAGCTACTTAACTAAAAGTATCAATAAATTAGAAAGTCAAATAATTTAATTTTGCAAATCATGATGTGATTTTTGGAACCAAAAATAATTTTAAAAGTATCCATTAATAATTTTTTAAAAAAAATAATTTGATAAAAAATGATAAACATTAAAAAAAATTAAGATATCTTATTTGGAACCGAAATCAACTCTTTTATTAAATTTTTCTGTAAAATAAGACAAACTCCTCCATATATTTACTTTGTATACCATAAAAATACTCTTAAAATCATAGTTTTGTTTTTATCCAAACAGCTCCTAAAACTCTATGATTAAAAAAGTTATAATTAAGAAATAATAAAAATCATATTCTCAATTAATAAATATTTTTGTAAGTTTGTTCTGAATTTAAATTCCTATAAAATCTTTTGTTTTTTAATAACATATTTACTTCCTATCGTCCTCGCTCTCAATTAAAGGACAAAAGTTTTTTTTCATACAAATTAAATGACAAAAGTTACTACTAATTAAATAATTATATTTAGATAGAACATTTTTAATAAAATTTTTATCATAAAAGTAAAAATTTTTATCAGAAAAAAATATAGTGTCTCCTTAAAAATAAAAAAAATGAAAAAGTGTTAATTAAAAAAGAATAATAAATTTTTTTTAAATTAGTCAATATTTTTAGGAGTTTGTTTCAAAATAAAATCTTATGAATTTTTTTATTTTATTAAAAAAGATTATTGAAAGATGACAAAAATCATTTTTAAGTTAATGTATATTTTTAGAAGTTTATTTTAAAAGTAAAATCTTATCAAATATTTTGTTGTTTCCTAACTTTTTCAATAAAAAAAGGGTTAAGGTGTATCCAGCACTTTGAAGTATGTTTTTAGGTACATCCAACATATTAAAATTTTTTGTGATGTATCCAGTACTTTGAAGTATTTTTTTAAATGTATCTTGTATTGTGAAATATTTTTTAGTGTATCTAGCACTTCAAAGTATTTTTTTTAAATACGTCCAGCATTTAAAAATATTTTTTAATGCATCAATACTAAGGTAAAAAAATTTTTTTTAAGGTGTTGGATGCACCTAAAAAATACTCAGGGTGTTAAATACACCACAAAATATTTTAGAGTATTAGATATATCTGAAAAAACTAATTCGGAGTACTGAATACATCGTAACCCTAAAAAATCAGTCAAAACACAAAAACATATCACTTACATAAAGAACTAAAAAATTAAAACGTGATTTTTTTTTATTTTAACAATTTAAATCCCGACCACACAAGTTCACACACTTTCCATTTTGGCCTTTGAGGCATAGGACTTATAACTTCCTTTAAGAAATGAGATATGGGTTGTCAACGATTTATCTCATTCAAGAGGTTTTTGGCTTTAAAATTTATTGTTAAAAAATAATGAAATCATTTAGATTACTAGTTAAATAATTATTTATGATATTTTTTTAATATAAAAGTCTATCATGAAAATGAAAATGTTTATTACAAATGATTAAAAAATTAATTTTTTAAGGTTAACTGTGATTTTCTTCTTTTTAAGTACTTCCTATTGTCTTCATTATAAGAGATCATCTAGAAGAAAACTCTGATCCTTATTATAAAAGGTTAATAGGATCATTAATGACTTTTTTTTTGTAAGGGTATATTTGAAAATTTTTGTAATTTAGAACAAAATTAATGATATAACTGTCATTTTTCATCTGTATGAATTAATTGATGGCCTCCTTATAATAAAAACTAGAGAGAGTGTATATACTCTATCTTTTTATTAAAATCTCATCTTAAATAATATTAAACACTAAATATGAACGTCTCCCCCATCTCTCCCACCTGGATGTAAATCTTGCTTCATCTAACTCCGACTAGACGCAGATGCCTAACATCTAATCGTTAATCATTAATTTTATAAGAGTATTTGAAAAAAAAATGGAATCGTTGGTTTTTCTTACTAAAAAAATCTTCTATTTTCTTTTTTTTTTCTCAAGAGAATTTCAATAAACGTCTTGGTAACTAATTAATATTAGTTAACTCTCAAAAAATTTTAAAATTTTAGTCAATCCTCTTGGACTAAAATGAAATTAAAATTTAAGAATAAAAATATAATAATATCCCTCTTTTTTATTTTTTTAAAAAAAATATTAATTATTGCTAGAGCTCTGGTCAAAGGGGATTTGAACTTATGACCTTTTGGTGTAGCAAAAAAAATCTAACAGTCCAACCAACCAATATACTTGATCTTGTGAAACAAAGAAATATATATAAATATATATATATAACAAAACAAATACAAATATAAATAAACAAGTGAAATTTAGCAATTTATAACAAAATTTAACAATTTACAAGAAATATAAAGAAATTCACAACCCCAAATATAAGTGTTTAGGTGTGAATAAATAAGTGAAATTCAAATATTTATAAAAAAAATCAGCGATTTATAACCCAAATTTGGCACTCATAAGTAACATAAAAGAATTCACAACCACATATATAAGTGTTTAATTATGAAAGAATAAGTAAAATTTAGCTATTTATAACCCAAATTCAGTGACTTACAAGAAACATAAATATTACAAAGTATATAAGAGAATTCATAACCTCAAATAACAAGTGTTCATGTTTCTTGTAAGTCACTAAATTTAAGTTGTAAATTATCAATTTTTGTTATAAATTACTGAATTTTACTTGTTCATATACACTTAAACATTTGCATTTGACGTTATAGTTTCCTTATGTTTTTTGTGAATCAATGAATTTAAATTGTAAATCATTAAATTTTGTTATAAATCTGGGATTTTTACTTTCTCATCCACATCTAAACACACATTTTGGAGTTATGAACTCTTTATATTTATTGCAAATCACTGAATTGTTTTTAAAAATTTCTAAATTCTACTTGTAAATCGTTAAATTTCACTTGTCATTGCATTTGGACACTTACACTTATTTTGTTACACACACACACATATATATATATATTTCTTTGCACTATATAATTAAGTTGATTAGTTGGCCTGGTGGCCACAATATTTTTAGTGTACTTAGGAGTTATGGATTCAAACCCTCCTTGGTTACTGTATTTTAAATAAGAGGTCGGAGTTCAATTAATATTTGTCTTTAAAAAAATAAAAAGGAGGGGTATTATTGTATTTTTATCCTTAAATTTTAATTTCATTTTGGTTCAACAAGTTGACTAAAATTTTAAAATGTTTTGAGAGTTGGCTGATATTAATTACCTACCAAGGGCATTTATTGAAATCTTCCCTTTTTTCCCCCTCGAATAAATGGAAAAAGTTAGTGTTAAATTTAATTTAGATAATTATTTTTAAAATATACTCCTCCGATCCTTAATATAAGACCTAATTATTAAGTTGGTTTTTATCCTAAATATAAGACCCATTTCTCATATTTATCAGTTTTATCTAAATTACTCCTATGAATACTTATTCAATCATAATTAAGTAGAAGAGTAAGAAGGGGTATTAAAAAAGATGATTATAGTATTTTAAGAAAAATGTGTTACATTTTTTATAATTAACTAACTTATCTAACTTTTTTAATCTAATCAAATTAATTAAATAGGTTTTCTATTAAAAATCATAAGAGTGTTTTCTTTGAATACAGTGATTTTCTCTTAATTACCCAAAAAATAGCCTGTTTGTTTGCGTTGCACGGTAAAGCAAAATCACTGGGCCCATATCCCGTATTCACGCCTTACCATATCAAACACTCTCCTTGGCGACGTTCGGCTTCCTCACCTGCAGATTCCCGCAGGCACTCCCCAAAGTTCACACACTGAACTTTCTTTGTACCGTTCCTTCTCCGATGAGATTTTATTGGCTGCCAAACATGCATGCATGATCGCGCTTCTCTTGCTGGCTCCATTGAAGTCATAAATTCTTAATTTCTCACCAGAAAAATTACTTGATTATTAACTTCCCCCGAAGTTCCAGGAAGGGTTTATATTTCTAATATTTCATATATACCTCGTCTTACCAGTCCTCCATTGCTCTTGTTCGAATCTTTCAGATAACTGCTACCTTCTTTGAAAGCTTCTCCTCCATAAAGAAACAACTTAATCGCATTTCTGGTTCTCGTTTTTGTCGGGTGACTTTGTATGATCGTATGTAAACCTCTTTCTTTCTTTGGTCTTTTCATTTTAATATCTTTTGCTTCACCATTGGGTCATGGGAAAACATTTTAATCATTTCAGGGCTTTCATTTTTTTTCAGTGGTACCCAAGCAAAGAATGTAGTATTGACTGTTACATGTGGCTCTTTCGAGTGACAGTGCTTTTGTTGTCGTTGTCGAAGACGGAGAAGCATAAAACTATTGAAGTTAATTTGATTTTTGGTGAGTGTAGCATATTAGGATACAAATTTGATGTATGTAACTATGTATTGGCTTATTAAGCATGAAAAATGCATCTTCTCAGCTTGTTTTCTAGAGAGCTTACTGCAATAGATCATTACAGCACCAACCTTTCCTCGGTTTAGAGTTAAAGTTGCTATACCTCTTTCTCTCAGAAGCAAAAGGAAGTCTATTTTTCACAAAACTATTTCCCAAGATCCATAAGACTGGGTGCCTTTTAGTTTGCTTGGTGAATAAGGAATCTTTATTTTGGTGTTTATACTAAGAAATCTTCACCTCTATTTTCCCTTGGAAATGCAGTTCCTTTGCTGATATAATGATAACTGAATATGTTTATATTAGCTTCCAACCAAAGAGAAAAATTAAAGGGATTTGATCCAGGATGAAAATGGA
>NW_021632447.1:0-137001 GCF_004799145.2 Neltuma alba | reverse complement strand
GAACCTTCTATAAAATCCAGCATGCCTAGGAAAGATCTAAGCTCCTTAAGATTTGTTGGATAGGGTAAGATGAATTACTTTAACTTTTTGCCTTGTCTACCTCTATTCCCTTTTCAGAAATTAGGTGACCTAGAACTATTCCTTGCTGGCCATAAAGTGACATTTTTCAAAATTCAGGATAAGGTCCTTTTCAACACATTTAATAGTGCTTTTTCCAAGTTCAACTAAGCATTCATCAAAATTTTTCCATAGATAGTAAAGTCATCCATAACACCTCAATCCATTCTCTAGCAAAATCACTAAAGATGGATAGCATACACCTTTGGAATGTGCTCGATGCATTGCAAAGTCTAAATGGCATTCTTCTATATGCAAATGTGCCAAAGGGGCAAATGAATGTGGTCTTCTCTTGATCTTGAAGTGCAATGGAAACCTGAAAATAGCCACTGAAACCATCAAGGAAACAATAGTGAGATTTACAAGCTAATCTTTCAAGCATTTGATCTATAAGGGTAGGGGAAAATGATCTTTTCTTGTAGAATCATTAAGCTTCCTATAGTCAATGCAAACAAGCCAAGAATTCTGTATTCTAGTGGGGATTAATTCATTTTTCTCATTCCTAACCACAGTGATCCTACTTTTCTTAGGAACAACCTAAACTGGACTTACCTATTCACTATCTGAAATAGGGTATATAATACCAGCACTAAGCAGCTTTGTTACTTCCTTTTTAACAACATCAAGTATGAGTGGATTAAGTCTTCTTTGAGGTTGCCTTATGGGCTTTGCATTTTCATTTAACAAGATTCTATGAGTGCAAATTGAAGCATTAATACTAGGAATATCTACTAGAGACCACCTAATTGCACTTTTATACCTCTTCAAAACAGCAAGTAACTGAGACTCTTCAAGATCAGTCAAAGAGTTAGAGATTATCACCGGTAGTCTTTCATTTTCAGCTAAAAATGCATATTTCAGTGTTGATGGCAGGGTTTAAGCTCCAATTCAGGAGGTTGAACTACTGAGGGTATCAGTTTCTTGAGCTCTAAGGTAGTGCAATTATTTTCAGATTGCTTCAAAGCTTCAACACCAAAAATTACAGTTGTACATTCATCCTCATGGGAGCAACGCTCCTTAATGGGTCCCTGTAATAATGCATTTAAAACATCTATAAAGCCATGTGAAAACTCAAAATTAGATGCAGCATAATCTTGAAGAATTCCAATTTCACAAGTAAAAGTAGATTGCAAAAGAGCACTCCCTATGCTGCATATTTCGGCAAATTTGGTTGGTGTCATGCTTAATTTCCCAGGTTTGGGAGCAGCTGCACTTTGGATGATTTCCAAGAAATATTCTAGTTCTGCATAGTTAAAGAAATTAAGATCAAGTGACTTGTAAATAGGACTGGAATACAAAATATGATAAGAATTTAAAGACAAATCCTGTTGTTTAGAAAGTTCAGCTTCATGCTCCTTGAATGGGGATTCGTCCACGAGAGTTGGGCTAGCCTTGCAATCATGATTCTTGTGCCCTTCACCTTCCCCTTCTCATATAGGAATTGATTCACTCTCTTGTGCTGTTGAGAAATCTACAAGCAATCTTCTTGCAAGTTGTTCATCACTTGACAGTGTGGAATTAACATCAATTGAAGACTTAATGGATGAAACTGAAGACAATTCACTCCAAGTGGAAAGCCAACCATCAATTTTAGAATCAATGCTAGGCACATCATCGAGGTGTGAAGAAAAAGAAGATGAAGAAGAATATATGGAAGAGAAAGAAACGAAAGAATCTTCAGTATCATCATTGCTATTATGCTCAAAAATAGATTCACACTAATTTTCAAGTGACAAATCAATCATATTAAGCCCCAACAGAGAATAATCCTCATGTGGATGTTTCATCATCTCATACATGTTAAATTGAATTTCTTGACCACCAAATTCCATTTTTATAATCCCATCCTTCATGCAAATCATGGTATTGGCGGTTCTTAGAAATGGTCTACCCAAAATTAATGTGCTTTCACTTATGGCCTCATTAGTCATATCTAGCACATAAAAATCAGCAGGAAATACAAGGTCTTTTACTTGGACCAAAATGTCTTCTAAGATTCCCTTGGGATTCCTAATAGACTTATCAGCTAGTTGCACTAACACACTTGTAGGTTTCATGATTTCAACTCCCAAAGCATAGTAAACAGAACTTGGCATCACATTAATAGCAGCACCTAAATCAAGCAAAGCTTTAGAGATATGAAACTTACCAATTTGACAAGGAATGGAGAAAGCTCCTGGATCTTGGCATTTCACAGGTAATTGAGCTTTAAAAAGAGCTGAAACATTAGGGCCAATTTGCACCAATTCATTAGTTTTAAACTTTCTTTTGTTGGTGCAAATGTCTTTCAAGAATTTTGCATATTCAGGCACTTTCTTCAACAAATCCAGCAAGGGAATATTACTTTCTATTTTACTAAAGAAATCTAAGACTTCTTTATTCTGTTTTTCTTTTGCAACCTTCTGTCCAAATATAAAAGCTTTAGGGAAAGGCAGATCTTTCAAGCTTACCTCTTTACCTTTACTTCCTGGTTTGTTGTTCATGTGAGAATCTTCAACTTTATCTTGCTCCATCTTTTCTTTGTCTTGGTTAGGCTCTGAAATTCTTGAAGAAGATTGCTCCAAGTTCTCTCCTAATGGTGCTTCATAGACTCCTTTATCAACCTGAGTTAAAGGGCCTGTTTGAGTTGTGCAACTTTCAGTAGTTACACTTCTAAATCCAGCTTCTTTTCTTCCTTGTAAAGTTGCTTCTCTCTTAAGCTTTCAGATTCCACACTTGGTGGTTCCTTTTTCTGGACAGAGTTCCCTTTAGTGCAATGATCTTCCTCCAAGTCAGATTCTTCATCATTCTCATTGAATGTCACCTTCCTTCCACTTCTCAAATTTATGGCATTCAATGACTTGGGATTAATCACAGTATTGGAAGGTAAAGCTCCACTTGTTTTTGCTTGAAAACTGCTGAAATTATCTGAAATTTGGGTAACAAAGTTAGCCAAGTTTGAAGTCTTAGTCTATCATTGTTCAACCCTATTCTCTATAGTAGCCATTCTTGCATCAGATGCAGTGGTATGTTTATCAATTCTGTCCATTTGAGATGCCATAGCACTAAGATTAGCATTCATACTGTTCATGCTTTTCAACAAGAAGGACATGTCATCATTCCTTGAATTACCAATTTCTTGAGTAGTTTGGGAAGGAACCATAGCTTGTTCTAAATGTTGGCGTTGCTGAAACTTATTCTGCATGAACCTTTCCTTGTTGTTCTCTCCTCCTCCCCATCTAAGATTGGGATGATCTTTCCATCCTTCATTATAAGTGTTGGAAAAAGGGTTCGTTTGCTGATATTGACTGGATCTTTGTTGATACATGGCTGCCACTTCTTCAAACTGAGAAGGACAAGATTCAGTCCAATGCATCATGGAACCACAGGAGTCACAAAAGGGAGCTACCAAGGCTTGTGATATTCCCATAGCACCACATTGTTTACTAGACAAGAGTTGCTCCATCCTAGTCATTCTCTTGTCCATCTTCTCTGACAAGTCAGCAATTTGAGAGTCAAAGTTAGTAGGATTTGACCTCAAAATTTCATTAACAGATTGGTTGTCCCTTGTGCTGAATTGTTGATTGTTGTTAGCCATCTTTCCAATAATTCCCAAGCATTCTGAGGAGTCAAATCAAACAGTGAACCATGGGTTGCAGCATCTATTGTGTTCTTGTGATGAGATAGCAACCCCTCATAGAAATACTGGACTAAATTAGACTTGCTGATTTGATGATTTAGACATTTAGAAAGCATGGCTAGAAATCTTGTCCAATACTCATACAAGGTCTCTCTACTATCTTGTTGAACTCCATAGATAGCCTTCCTCAATTTAGATGTCCTTGATGCAGGAAAGTACTTCTCTAAAAAGGCCTTCTTAAGTTGTTCCCATGTAAGTGTTGTGAAGTGTTGAGGTAGACTTTGCAACCATTCCTTAGCATTTCCTTCTAATGTGAAGTGGAAAGCTCTCCTTAGCACATCTTCCAATTGAGCACCATGGGGCTTCATAGAGGAACAAACCGCATGCATGTTTTGAAGATGTCTATATGGGTCATCCCCTGCAAGACCAAGAAATCTTGGTAAGGTATTAATCAAGGTACCTTTAAGTTCAAAATCAGCTTCAAAGTTATAAAAACCATATGGATCACAGTTCACACTTGAGTTATTAATTTCTCTAATGCTTCTATTCTCCTCATCTCTATTCAATTGAAGATTAGCATTATGAAGAACATTTTCAGCTTGCCTTTCATTTTGAGGTCTATTTGCAGCATCACCTCTCTCTGTTTGAGCATTGTTATTATTTTGATCCATCACAAAATGATTGTCTATAAACCCTCCTAAAGTAGATTCAGATTATGAGAAAGAGCAAGTTTCAACTTGAGGACAAGGGTCACTCAATATAGGTTGCTTACTAGCTTCAGTTATTTGTTTGGTTTTCTTGATTTGCCTTAGAGTTCTATTGATTTCCCAATCAAAAGGTAAAAGAGTCTTATCCTGGGACATGCAACTAAGGAACAAGAAGATAGACTAATAAAATAAATGTAAAAAAAAAAAAAGCAATTAGGCAAAAGAAAAAAAAATCAGAGAGAAGATAAAAAGTTAAGAGGGAATCAGGTGATATCCGCCGCGACACTTTCTCGAATCCGCCAAGGCCTCTATTACAGAGACGACTACCGAGCTAAAATTGAGTAGGCGCTGCGGCACCTGATGAAATCCGCCGCGGCTCTTGTTACAGAATCGCTGCTGTCAAGGGCGCCGCGGCGTCTGCTCCTGATAAACCAGATGAACTAATTTGCAGCAGCTTCTGACACTGCTCACACCTTCACTCCTGCAAATTGAACCTTTAAGACAATGGTATTAATTTTCCTACAAGAAGAAGATCTCAAAAGCATAAAAAACAATCAACCATCATTAGATTTAGTGGAAGAACAATTAAAAGGAAAAAGTTTGCTACAGCAAGGATTCAAACAATTCACAGCTGACCAAATTGTGTTAACTCCTTGACAACCTAAGGAATGAATTTAGAACGCAACAATAAAGGAGACAACTCAACAACAAAGCACAAGAGTGAAAATACAAAAAAAAAAACAAGTCAGAAACACTAAAGCTACTTTTTATGTGGTTTTGGGCTTTCAAATATATATCTTTTTCTTCTTTTTTGTCTTGGCAAACCAGTGAATTGCTTGGAACCTCAACAAGTAAGGCTCCCCGGCAACGGCGCCATTTGATAAACCTTGTGGCTAGGTGATCAAAATTTTACTAGGGAAATGCAGCAAGTGAGGTAATACCTAGGTCATTCTTCTCAAGGAGCCTTAAGTTGTAATTCAATTCTTAACAATTCACTTTTAATTATCAAATTACCAAGATGAAAGCTTGAGTTTCAAAAAAGAGAAATTGAAACAAGAAACAAATCCAATGAAAGGTAAAATGCAAAAGAGATTCAGATAAGAGATAGTAGTTCCTCTAGCAATTTATCCAACCTTCCCTGTTCAGTCTTATAATTTGGAGTCTCTCAAAGTCAATTAAATGGATAGATTTAGCTACTGCTCAAATCTCTCTAAACACAGATCAGAAACAACTATCTTACTAGATTCATTGTCTTGCTCTGGTGAGAAGGAAAATCAATTGACAAGAACACTTGAGAAGCAAGTTGCAATTCTCTAAGGATGATCACAACAATGAATCATCAATTCATTCAATCAAAATTCAGAATTACAGAACAACAGTCCAAGTGAAAATGAATTAGATCTACAGATCAACAGAGAATCCTCTATTCAACTGAATCAAGGACACAACTCACATCTGAATGTTCAATCAAATCTAAATTCCAAGAAACATAAATCTAATCACTCAACCTTCATTCTAATCACAAATGTTCAACTGAAACAAATGAATCTTAGAAGAGAAAGTGAAAAATAGATCTGAAACGACTCCCTGTTCAGCCCTATGAACTCAGGTCAGCTTCATTGCTAGGAGAACTTGGAAATTCAGCTACTCATACTTTGAATTGGAGCAAAAACAGCAAGAATTGATGAAAGATTCATAGATGATCGGTGGAAAATGATGGATTTGGACGAAAATGGAAGAGAGAATTGAGAGAAGGCGGAGAGAACAAGGAAATCGGCGTCTAGAGAGAATGAAGAACTAAATCTGGCATCCCCCCCGGTTGTAGCGCGCGACTCTGTATTTAAATCTAAAATTTTCTGTCATCCGTTGCGGTACCTTTGTCCATCTGTCGCGGCTCCTGGCCTGTACGGTGTCGTTTCGATTAGTGATCCTGAGCTTCATGTAAATTTTAGTCTGCCGTGGCGCATCTGTCCATCCATCACGGTGCCTTTGACCGAGAGTACCTTTGGATATCCGCCGCGGTGCCTTTCCAAATCCGTCGTGGCACCTCAGACAGAATGGCGAAAAATGCTAGTGAAACTCCCTGAAATTCACACTAAGACAGGGATCAAAAGTACACACATATAAAATCATATAAAAACATGCAAAAACACCTGCAAAACCTCATAATTCCTTTTACCAACTCTTATGCACAATGAAAGCTAATTATACCCAAAGTATACAGATATAAATGGCAAAAGCATGAGTTTAGGGCTAGAAATATATGCAAATAATGAGACTTATTATTCATCCTTGACTGTTCTGAATGGTTAGGAATGGATTTTGATTGTTTTGAGCTTGGAAATGGATTCTACATATAAAATTATATGGGATTAGTATGTGGAAATAATTTTAGGAAGGTTGGAATTGAAACTCAAAAGTTCAAGTTCAAGTATGTTCAAGAAAGAATCAAGTAGAGATAAGTTGATGACTTGATTCTAATAATTGTTTTGCATCATGTATTGATGTGTTTAGGACCTTGAAACATCCAAGAGGATGTTTAATGGTGTTGACCAAAAATCCATAGGGTTGGAAAGACAAGGGAATCAAAGAAAAAGCAAGAGGAAAGCTGTGTTACAAGGTAGTAAACTTACCTATATTATGTGCTTGATATGTATGCTTGCATGATGTGGCTATGTTGCCATGATGTGACTAAGCTATGATGAAATGTTTGCAAAGTTATGTTTGCAAGTTTATGTTATGTTTTGCCTTGGCAATATGTTATGGAAGCATGAAATGCTTTAGCTTACTTTCCATGGCATTCATGTGCTAATGTTATAACATGTCATGCATGTGCATTATGTCTTGTATGCTTATAGGTAGTGTTTGCTACTGAGATTCTCTCGAATCTTACCCCTCCCTAACCAACCATTTAGGTCAATCAATGGTGGGTAATAATGGCATGAGAGGCAAGGAGAAGAAGGTGGAGAATTATTAATGTTAATGAATGATGTTATTATTCAATATGTAATTCTCCTATTATGTAATTTATGTTATGGATGCCAATAATGCCATGTATTTAATTACAATGTTTATGGGAGGAATAAAAATGTATGAAGATGATTGGGAAAGTGTAAACCCAATTTATGTATGCCAAAGAAATAGAAACAAGTAAAGTAAACAGAGGTTAAGGGATAAAACGTAGTGTTGGAAATTGTGCCCTAGGGGCCAATCATTATGTTTTGAACATTGTTAATTTATGAATTTATCAATTACGTTATCATATTATTTGCATGTTTTCTGTGGTAACTATCCTTGGATAACTCATGGTTTATCCTAAATGTCCCTGGTCGGTCATCTATGTGGGAGCAAAGATGAAATAAGACCAGTATGACTTTAAAGATATATAGAGATATAAATTAAAGTCATAGGCACATGTAAGAGTACAAGGTGTTGGACCGACCCGCTATGAGAGAGCTGCATGGGTTAAGTCATAAGCTTCTCTCATATACAAACCACGTCACTATGCCCTTTGACCTGAGATCATCATGGATTCCTACATGAGAAACGCTTAGCTTTGACCTAGTCAAAAGTCACTTTTGACCGAGTGATCATAAAGACTGTGTTCAGGCTTAGTGGTTTTTCATGCGGAGGAATGTGAATGGTCAAGATGGAATTTGTCCCTCACATTCGTAGAGAGACATTACTGGGCCCCTCGATGAGTGAGTCTGAGAAATGTATGGCCATACTATAATGGAAAGGTAGTTCCGTTTCTATACTCAGACTACTCAGGGATCGAGAAAGTAACGGTCATGAATAGGAGGATGACATTCTCCATGCCTCATCCATGACCAAAATGTCGTGTGACAAAAGGGACGTGATATGGTTGTATGAAAGGTTGCATCGTTCAATGATCCTCATATGTTTTGGGTAGTCGTGATGTCTTGCTAGAGACCGCTTACGACTTGTGGGTCATTATAGTTAATGGCCCACTGCCAACTTCATATGGGCCTACAGGGTCGCACACAAAATAGCCCGACACGAGTTATGATGTCCAGATTCATTGAATCTAAGATATGTCCAGATTCAATGAATAATATAGGGTGGACGTGTGTATATATATATATATATAAATTCGTATATATATATATAAATATAAAAGGTATTAATTGTTAGATTTAATTTATAAGGATAAATTAAATATATACAAATTAATTCCGTCATCTCTTTATTAAATAAATAAGTGAATTAAATCTGTGAGACGGGTTTAATTTAAACTATATTTATTTAATTGTTCTCTTATCTGATTAGGCAATATTTGATATTGTATTAATTTCGGAATTAATTTAGAGTTAATTTCGAAATTAAATATTATTAATTAAACCTATATAGCATCCTATATATTTGATATGAGGAGCTAGGGTTTAATTAAGAGAGAACCAACACCTAAGAGACGGCCAAGGAAAGGAGAGAGGACGGATTCCTAAAACCCTAGACGGACATAGGCGCTAGCACGCCGTTCGAGGTTGAGGGCTACTCGTGTGGATACCGGTAGAGGAAGCCGACCGGAGTTGTCGACTTCGAACGACACAGGAGGCGAGCAGAAGCATCCTGTACGGCCGAATCATCAAGTCACCAGGGAATCGAACGCCTAAAGGTAATGCTTCTTACTACCTGACTTAAACGCGATCGGTAGATCCGAAAAGGGATTGAAAGTTTTAAAAATTTCGAGTTGTTTTCCGCTGCGCATCGTCTTTCAATTCCCTACACGTAGGTCATAGAGCACTGAGTTTGTAGCTCCAGTTTGACCTACCAAATGAATGAGTTAAGCCACAAAATTTGGCAGAGCTATAGTACACATCCTAGCTTTAAAATGAGAGGTAGATCATCTTAATTGGATGTGTACACAAGGAGATATGATTTTTCAAAATTGGACCTGAAATCTGAATTTAAACAGTAAATAGTAACCGAAGTATTTGTATTGAAATTTTAAATCCACGAGCTTGTGTCATGACCTGCTTGAACCATAATGCTTACTAATGCGCACTTTGAGGGGTTAAAAGTAGGATGTTTCATACAACATCCTTTCTTATCAGAATTGCTTCTACCCATCTAGAAAGGTAGTCTATGGCTAATAGGATATAAGTATAACTATGAGAAGGTGATAATGGTCCTATGAGTTCTATCCCCTAGGCATAAAAAATCTCACAGAAAAGGATGGGTTGTTGTGGCATTTCATTTCTCTTACTCACCCCCTAAATCTTTGGCATTTATCACATGCCTTACAATAGGTGAAAGCATCTTTAAATAGGGTAAGCCAAGAGAAACCAGCATTTAACACTTTCCTAGCCGTCCTTTTAGCACCGAAATGTCCCCTACAAATCATGTTATGGCAAGCTTTCAATATAGCATAAGCCTTAGCTTTAGGAATGCACCTTTTGATAACTTGATTAGAGCATATCTTCCATAAATATGGTGAATCCCAAATATAGTAAGAGGCTTCGCTCTTAAGCTTTTGAATCTAAAAAGGAGTCAAATGAGACGGGATTAGCCCTGTAGTTAGATAATTCACTAAATGAGCAAACCATAGCTCAGAAATAGACACAATGAATCATAAACAGCATCAGAATCTAGTACTCCCCTAGTCTCCAATGGTAGTTTACTCAGGTGATCTGTAACATGGTTCATATTACCAGCCCTATCTTTTACTTTAACATCAAACTCTTAGAGTAGCAACATCCAACTTAAAAGCCTTGGCTTCGATTGAGGTTCTTGGAAAAGATACTTCACTCTGCATGATCTGTGTATACGATACTTTGGAATCTATAAGATAAGGTATAAATTTGTCAAGTGCAAAGATAGTAGCAAATAATTCCTTCTCAGTAATGGTGTAATTTCTTTAAGCTGTATATAAGGTTTTAGAAGCATGGACAGTTACTTTAGATGCAGAACCATCCCTTTGACCAACATTAGCCCCATACTTAAATTTGAAGCATCACATAAAATTTCAAAAGGCAATTCCTAGTTGGAAGAGGTCAAAATAGGAGGAGTAACTAGCCTATTCCTTAGTTCATTAAAAGCTAGCTCACAATCCTGATCAAATTAAAATTCAACATCTTTTTGCAATAGTTCAGATAGAGGTTGAGCAATTTTACTGAAATCTTTAATGAATCTTTGATAAAACCCCACATATCCTAAAAAGGATCTCAACTCTTTCAAGTTGGTGGGACAGGGCAACAAAGAAATCACGTCATTTTTAGCTTTATCTACCTCTATTTCTTTATTAGAAATCAAGTATCGCAGCATGATGCCTTGATCAACCATAAAATGGCATTTTTCATAATTTAAAACAAGCTTTTTCTCAATACATCATGTTAGAATTTTATCAAGACTTCACAAACATTCATCAAAAGAATTGCCATAAACAGTGAAGTCATCCACGAACACATCCATACATTTCTCAATAAACTTAGCAAAAATAGATAACATGCAATATTGGAATGTGCCAGGTGCATTACAAAGACCAAAAGGCATTCTTTTATAGGCAAAAGTTCCAAATAGACAAGTGAAAGTAGCCTTATCTTGGTCTCTAGGGTCTATAGGGATTTAGAAGTACTTGAAGTACCCATATAGGAAATAGTAGTGACTCTTCCCCGCTAATCAGTCAAGCATTTGATCAATAAAAGTTAAGAGAAAGTGATCCTTCCTAGTGGACTCATTAAGCTTCCTATAGTCAATGCAAACTCTCTATGAGTTCTGCAACTTAGTTGGTATAAGTTCATTATTCTCATTCTTTACTACCGTGATCCCACTTTTCTTTGGTACAACTTGTACCAATGATACCCACTCGCTATCAGACATAGCATATATGATCCCAGCTCTTAAAAGTTTATCTACTTCTTTCCTAACCACAGCAAAAATCAGAGGATTCAGCCTCCTCTGATTTTACTTAATTGGCTTGGAACTCTCAGTTAACAAAATCCTATGGGTGCAAACAGTGGAGTCAATCCCCTTAATGTTAGCTAATTGCCAACCTAATGTCTCCCTTTTCCTACTAAGTATGCTCATCAAACTAAACTCCTCACTCTCAGTCAAGGAACTAGAGATAATGACAGGTAATTTATTTTCTGCATCCAAATAAGCATACTTGGGATTTAGGGGTAAATCTTTAAGTTCAAAAACTAGGGGTTGAACAATTATGGGAATTAGAGCAGGACCATCAATAAAGTTAGAGAAACTCCCCTTTATGACTCTTAATAATTGCACTTGTCTGCCTCAATTAGAGTTATCATACTCGCCTCAGTTCCCTTAGATGTTGCACCAAGCTCAAGTTAGTCTACAACAGCAACATTCTTGGGTTGGTCTACCTCTATACCTACATCATTGTTAGAAATTACATCATTTAAGAATCGGAAAGTATGGGGTGTAATTTTAGAATGTGAATAATTAAGGATCGAGTTAGAGAGTGTTGGCCCTTTAATCAAAGTATCCAAAACATGAGATGGTAGAGCTATTGAAGGTTGAAGCTCATTTGTTACAGCAAGGAACTCAGGTTGCAACCTCACTGTATCATTACTGGCTTTAGGTTGTGACATGGGAGCACAATGACTTCCTTCTTGATGAAATTGCTCCCTAGTTGCGACTTGGAATCATTAGGTCACGACTTTATTACACAAAGGCTGGATTCTTTGAATTTTGCGCCACTCTCAGCATCAATTGAACGTCCTTCCTTTAATCCTCAGAGTACGTATTAGTAAGTGTTATGATTCAAGCAGATCATAACACAAGTCCGTGGATTTAAAATTTCAACATAATTAGTCGGGGTACTATTCACTGTTCAAATTCCAGATTACAGGCCCAACTTCAAAAATTCATAACTAATTCCACAAAAATTGTATTGAGGTGTTCTAAAATTCTACAGAAAGATCTTTCAATGATATTTAAGGAAAAAAAATATCAAAATGGATTTTTCTTTGGCCAAATCATACAATTTATTCGGTAAATATTACTGTTCATTTGGTAAAATCTGGAACTTCCAGATTCTGTGCCTTAAATTTGGAAATTCGTATCTCCTTGTGTACACATCTAATTGAGGTGATCTACCTCTCATTTTAAAGCTTAGGATTTTTACTATAAGTCTACCAAGTTTTGTGGCTTAACTCATTGATTTTATTGGTCAAACTAGAGCTTGAAACGAACTGCTCCAGAACCTATGTTTTGTCCCTCAACCACCCTTACTTTAATTCTTTTTATTTCTTTGGCATACATAACTCAGGCTTACTCTTTTCTATTTATTCTCATATGTTTCCATTTATGTCATAGACATTGTACTTAATTACATGGCATCATACACATCCATAACATGATTTACATAATAGGAGAATTACACACTAAATAATAGTATCATTCATGAACATACATAATTCTCCACTTCTTCTCCTTGCTTCTAATTTTCCAAACCTATTCCAGACCTTGCAGGTTAAATCAAAAAATTTTATCCAAGGATTGCACTACAGGGTGCAACCTCGGGTCGTCTCACTTAAACAGAGCCTTAGTGAAATGGACCTAAGTTAACTTAATTGTCATGCAATACAAACTTGAATATAAACAGGGGGTTTTGGGTTTTTCAAAATCATTAAGTAAATTGAATGAATGATAAACAAAATATTTTTGGATTTTAGGGAAATGAGTAATGAATGCAGGTAGACAATAACCAACTAATGATGAAGTTCCTCTTGAAAGTATGCTCAGGCTGTCATATGTGTAGAAAGATTGATTAATACAACAGGTCAAATGCAATCAAAATCAACTCAATATCAAAACACAACCATGTAAGAGTAGAGAGAATCAAAAGATTACAACTGACATATATGAAACTTTATATATTTAAGCTCAAGATTCTACAATAGCCAATCCACTACATAAATGAAAATCCAAAGCTGAACCTAGAAACTCATAAATTCATAGCTGAACTTGGATCAAACTACTCCCCTTCTTAGCTCATTAAACTCTAGTCATTACTACACCTTCAAGAGTAAGGAAAACACCTAGTCACACATAGAAGTTTGAAGCACCTCAACTAGGAATAAATCTAAGCTTCCCATGGTGGAGGTTTTACAGTGGAAAGTGGAAGAAATTAGGGTTAAATGAGAGAAAGATGAGAGGGAACAGAAATGAAGGCTGTGGTCTGTGTGTATGATGTCACTTACACAAAAATAGGGTTTCTAAATCGGTATTGGGATGTACTGGGTCAGTTTATGAGAGTGCATAGGTAAAATTTCTAAAAATGGTTCAGGTCTGGGTTGCTGATTTGAGGGGTTCGTCGTGGCAAACATTAGTCGAGAAGACTTCTGCTTGATGTGGTTCTTTCACTGGGCGAAGACAGAAGTTGGCCACAGCAAAACTTGGCTGAGAGGGATCTTCAAGTGGAGAATCCTTTCTTCGTCGCGGCGAAACCTAGCAGAGGCGTCATTGCGTCTTATGTGCTAGACTTCCTTAATCTTCACTCTTTGCTCTTCTTCTTGAGTGTCCTGAAATAAAAAGAAATGGTTTGAGGTATTGATTGTCCCAGAAATCAATTAAATGCAATTAATGAACAAATATGACAATTTTATCCTCAAATAACATTAACTCAAAATAAAGACCCTCAATCTCAATTAAGCAGAGATATCATTAAAATGAGTCAAAAAGTGTAACAAAAACATAGAAAATGTCATCAAATGGTATAAACAATTTGAGCTCAATCAGCTTCTCATACCATTATTGCCCACCATTTATTGACCTAAATGGTATGTTAAGGGGGGTGAGATTCGAGGGAATCTCAGTAGCAAATATTACCACATACACGCACAAGATGGATGCTAACGTATGGTATGTAGTTTTCCAAAAACTTAGTTTAACTAGTGACATGTCATCATGCTTTATGCTTGGTATAAAAATGCATGGCCATGAAAACATATTTAAAATAGCATTTCCAACAACAATCACCATGTCACAACATCATATAATGAACAAATACAAACCAACACATAAGCATACCATATAAAGCACATAAAGGGTAAGTTCACTACCTTGTACTTCAAGCTTTCCTCTTGCTTTTTCGTTGACTCCCTTGACTTCCCCACCATAATAGCTTTCGATCAATATCAATCAATATCCTCTTAGATGTTCCAAGGTCCTAAACATAGCCATATTGATCATATAATCTATTAGGACCAAGAGATTACATAATGCTCAAGACTAACTCTCTTGAACCTCAACCCTTTCTCTTGGTTTTAGGGTTTTCTTCCTAGCTTTGCTAATATAAATCTCATCATTTCCCATCCTTAAGATCCATTTCTTGTCAACCCTTTCTCTTGGTTTTAGGATAAAGCTTGAAAGAGGTAGCTAGCAATTATCATTTTAATGTTACCTTGCATTGTATTTATTAATTTATGTTATGCTATATTGCTATGCCATGATGTGGATGAGATGATGATGCTATGTGATGTATAACTCCATGCATGTAATGTCTTGCCTTATGATGTGTTAAGTATTATAAATAAGAAGTATGTTATGTCCTTTCCATGGCATGTATATTAAGTGAAAGTATGCAATAGCAAGTTCATTTAGCATAAAATGCTTTGCTCGGTTGACATTGTGAATGTGGTGCTATGCTACTAAGATTCCCATGAATCTTACCCCTCATGTTTAACCAAAACTTAGTGTCACAGCTTACTTATATAGTACCTTAGCATTCATTTAGAACCATTCCAGACCATGTTGGATGCTCTTATTAAAAATTTCAATTTTGACGTTAATTTTCGGAAAATTACTGTTCACTGTCCAGTTTTCAGATTACAGGTCCAACTTTAAAAACTCATAACTAATTCTAGAAAAATCGTATGGAGGTGTTCCAAAATTCTACAGAAAGCTATTTCAATGCTCTTTAAGGAAAAAATATTCAACTGAACTCATCCTCATTGAAAACGTACAGTTTATTGGATTAAGATTACTATTTGTTTGGTAAAATCTGGACTTTCCAGATTCTCCGCCTTAACTTTGAAAATTCATATCTCTTCGTATACATATCCAAATGAGGTGATTCACTACTCATTTTAAAGCTTGGTATGTGCACTATAAGTATACCAAATTTCGTAGCTTAACTCATTCATATGATGGGTCAAACTGAAGTTTGAAACTAACTGCTCCATGACCTACGTTTTATCCCTTAACATCTCTTTACTTGAATTCTTTTTATTTCTTTGACATACCTAACATGGGATTACTTTTTCCCATTCATACTCATACATTCCTATACATGCCATAAGTTTTATAATTAAATACATGGCATTCACAACATAATTATAACATAGGAGAATTATACATTGAATATTAGTATTAATCATTAGCATCAATAATTCTCCACTTCTTCTCCTTGCTTCTCATGCCATTAGTGCCCATCATTGATTGACCTAAATGGTTGGTTACAAAGGGGTGAGATTTAGAGAATCTCAATAGCAAACATTACCACATACATGCACAAGATGGATGCTAGTGTATGGTATGTAGTTTTTCATAAATTTAAGTTAACTAGTGACATGTCATCATGCTTTATGCTTGGTATAAAAATGCATGGCCATGGAAACATATTAAAAACAGAATTTCCAGCAACAATCATCATGTCACGACATCATTCAAACAACAAATACAAACCAACACATGAGCATACCATGTCAAGCACATAAAGGGTAAGTTCACTACCTTGCACCTCAAGCTTTCCTCTTACTTTTCCTTTGACTCCCTTGACTTTCCAACCATGTGGGCATTCGGTCAACATCACCAAACATCCTCTTGGATGTTCCAAAGGTCCTAAACATAACCATAATGATCACACAATCCATTAGGACCATTAGATTACATAAAGTTCAAGACTAGCTTTCTTGAACCTCAACCCCTTTCTCTTAGTCTTAGGGTTTTCTTTCTAACTTTTCTAATATAAATCTTATCATTTCTCATCCTTAAGATCCATTTCCTATCAATTAGGACGACTTTAGATGGCCTTAGATTCAAGAACACCAAATCTGGAAATTTTGGTTCGCGGGTACTGTTCACGCAGAAACTCCAGAATTTTTGCTCAACTTTGAAAATTCATAATTAAATATAAAAAATCCAAATTGAGTGCTTCCAAGTCTTAATGAAAGGTCCTTGAGTTAAATTTAAGAGAAAAATTGTTTTAGGAACCAATTTTATGCCAAACAGTTCCAGAATTGTACGGAATCTGAAACCCTTCCAAAAGTTCAACACTGTTTCCAGATTTCAAATCCTAACTTTGAAAAATCACCATAAATCGTACACATATCCAAATGAAGTATTCTACCCATAGATTTAAAGCTCACAGAGTGTACTTTAAGCATACCAAATTTCAGAACCAGATATGAACAGAAACTAATTCGAAATAGGCATCAAATCAGCATGTAATTCTTCCAATTTTCACATAGATCCACTTGGATCTACCATACTTTGAGGTGTTCTAACAAGATCTAACAACCAAACTCCCTTCCCCACTCATCAACCATTTTGACCAGCCATCAAAAGGGAGAGAAGACAGATTTTTCAACCTTAAAAGAGAAGAAAAACAAGACAAGAAGACATCTAGAACCAAGATCTCACCTTGAATCCTTGATTGATGACCAAAGTTGATAGCTTTCCTTGGTTCTCCTTCCAAAACCCTCTCTTTTCCTCTCCTCTTTGTCTTGGATGAAATTCCCATCTAATTTAGGGGAGAGATGAGCTCCTTAGTGCTCTCAAAATATCTCATCTACCACATTTAATGAAAGTCCAAGTGTCAAATGCCTAAGCCTTCTTGAAACCTCTCTCTTAATTAACTTAATTCATAATATAATTACATTCCAAAGTCAAGATCCTCTCCATTGGTAGCCTGACACTTGGAAAGCTTTAATTACCATCCATTAAAGGCTTGACAAGTGGCGACTTGTGGGCCAAGTAAAGTGCAAGACTCTGATTAACACTTTATCAGTGCACTTTTACTCCGGGTTTAACTTCTTTTCTATAATTACAATGCTCTAGCCTTTGTAATTATTTTCTGTTAGATCCATAAATTCTCTTTAATTCTAGAGAGTATCTATGAATTTTCTTAGGCCATAACACTTCCTTTAAGCCTTGCATAAAATTCATTTACTAAAATACCCTTTTATCGGCAAAACCGGCTCTTTAATTTATTAAAGCCACTCCACTGGCCTTTTGGTTGCAGGACTAATTTTATAAATTAGTATAACCTTCTAACCATTTAATCTCATTTTTATATACATTTTTTTGAGGTCTCTTGCTATTTTAAATAATCACCTCAAATGGTATACTTTTTACCGGTAATAACCTCATAAATTCCATTGAAGCTGCCTTAGGGGTATTTTCATCTTTCCTCTTCACAGAAGAGCCTTAGAATATTATTTTCCTTTTTTTTTGGGGATTTTCTTGGAATTCTCTGTGTATTCTTCCATTTTTATCCCTGTTGGTCATAACTTTCAGAATTTACAGTTTAGTCCCTGGTTGGACTTAATTTCGCATAATCCTCTCTTTGAGACTTCTAACTCAACCTTTGGCCTATATCTAGTCTCTTTTCTCTCTCTAGGCCTTCGAGACTTTACTGGAGTCTCTGACCTTGATTATACTGAAGCCCCAGAAAGACTTTTACTTTGCAGTTTAGTCCCTGAAACTGCTTTGATTTCCTTTCTCATCTTTGGGACTTCTGCTCAATGGAGTCTAGCAGCCTATCTAATTCAAGCTATTTCTAGTACTTCTAGGCCTAAAAGTCTGGATGTTATACTTAGGACCATCAACATCGCAAGGGAAGGGTGATCACATTTTTGCTAGCGCTTCAAATTAGTTACTAGTATTAACCCTATGTAGTATAGGGGTTAACCCTAGGTCAGTCTCTTATAGAGTCAAAGCTTGGCTTTAAAACTACTTTTAAGTTGAGTTACGTGATTAACGAGGAATAATGAGTAGAAGAGAATGCTGAATTTAAATTAAGGTGAATAAGACAATAAATAGAACGTAAAAATAAGAGATAATGAATAAGAAAAAATTTACTATAAGATGAGCTTCCCAAGGATTGATGTGTGGCTATCCTGGTCCAAAAGTTAATAAAAGTTGATAGAGAGAATAGTACTAAGTCAAAATATAAACCCTAGGTGAACACGTAGATCATAACTATTTAATTAATATCTATACCCAGAACTAGTATATAAATATCAATGAAATAATTATTTTCAGAACCACTTAGCATGTGAAATTTAATTCCAGTTATAATTTGTTCCTTAAAACAAGAATATTCAAACGATATATTCTTAAAAGTTATGGCAATGCTAAACTTAATTCATAACTGAAGGGAATTGAAAGACGACGCGCAGCGGAAAAACTTAAAATTTTAAAACTTTCAATCCCTTGCCCGGATCTACCGATCGCGTTTAAGTCAGGTAGTAAGAAGCATTACCTTCGGTGTTCGATTTCCTGGTGACTCGATGATTCGGCTGTTCAGGATGCTTCTGCTTGCCTCCTTTGCCGTTCGAAGTCGACAACTCCGGTCGGCTTCCTCTACCGGTATCCACACGAGTAGCCCTCAACCTCGAACGATGTGCTAGCGTTTATGTCCGTCTAGGGTTTTCAAAATCCGTCCTCTCTCCTCACTTTTGGCCGTCCCTTATTTGCTTAGTGCTTTCGCTCTCACACATAAAACCCTAGCTCCCTAATATCGAATATATAGGATGCTATAGGTATTATGAATGATATTTTAATTTCGAAATCAATCCTAAATTAATTCCGAAATTAATACAATATTAAATATTGCATAATTAGATAAGAGAACAATTAAATAAATACGGTTTATATTAAATCCGTCTCACAGATTTAATTCACCTATTTATCTAATTCAAAAAATAAAGATATGACGGAATTAATTTACATAGATCTAATTTATCCTTATAAATTAAATCTAACAATTAATATCTCTTATATTTATATAATATATATATACGAATATATATATACACGTCCACCCTATTTATTCATTGAATTTGGACATATCCTAGATTCAATGAATCTGGACATCATAACTCGTGTTGGGCTATTTTGTGTGCGACCCTGTAGGCCCATATGAAGTTGGCAGTGGGCCATTAACCATAATGACTCACAAGTCGTAAGCGGTCTCTAGCAAAACATCACGACTACCCAAAACATATGAAGATCATTGAACGATGCAACCTTTCATACAACCATATCACGTCCCTTTTGTCACACGACATTTTGGTCATGGATGAGGCATGGAGAACGTCATCCTCCTATTCATGACCGTTACTTTCTCGATCCCTAAGTAGTCTAAGTATAGAAATGGAACTACCTTTCCATTATAGTATGGCCATACATTTCTCAGACTCACTCATCGAGGGGCCCAGTAATGTCTCTCTACGAATGTGAGGGACAAATTCCATCTTGACCATTCACATTCCTTCGCATGAAAAACCACTAAGCCTGAACATAGTCTTTATGATCACTCGGTCAAAAGTGACTTTTGACTAGGTCAAAGCTAAGCGTTTTTCATGTATGAATCCATGATGATCTCAGGTCAAAGGGCACAGTGACATGGTTTATATATGAGAGAAGCTTATGACTCAACCCATGCAGCTCTCTCATAGCGGGTCGGTCCAACACCTTGTACTCTTACATGTGCCTATGACTTTAATTTATATCTCTATATATCTTTAAAGTCATACTGGTCTTATTTCATCTTTGCTCCCACATAGATGACCGACCAGGGACATTTAGGATAAACCATGAGTTATCCAAGGATAGTCATCACAGTAAATATGCAAATAATATGATAACGTAATTAATAAATTCATAAATTAACAATGTTCAAAACATAATGATTGGCCCCTAGGGCACAATTTCCAACAATAACTACTCATGCAACCCTAAAAATAACATATTAGAATAACATGAAATAATCATGAGAGGAGAAGGGATTTTTAAATAAGCTCACAAATTATAACTGAAACAAAAAAAATAAATTCACATTAATAATCAAAAGAACCACATATAAGAGTTTCAAAACCTAAAACTAGGAAATCATAAAAACTTACATATGAAAGATTAAAAACTCTAGTTACAACTCCTCCAGATTAAAGCATGGGACTCAAGCCACAACATGTCTCCTCAAGAACAAGGAGACTAGCCACTCATGTGGCTAGAACACATCATATTGATAAAGAAAAAAATAAAAATATACAGATGAAAGTAGAGAGAATTTGATGCCTTAGTGGATGCTTATCGGAAGTGTTGAGAGTGAGTGAAGAAGACATGTCCTGCTCCTTGCCCTTAGACCTCCTTTTATAGCCTTGGCTGACCCTTTCCATGCCTTCTTATGGGATAAAGGTTCAATCTATCCTTATATATTTACTTTATCTTGGACTCTTGATCTTTGAATGATTTAGCCTCCTTATACCTTCCTTGGTTTTCCATTGATTATTTTCATACAATTCAAATAAATCCTAGGATAATCTATTTAAATATTACATATTTTGAATAAATTATCCTATATAAATAATCTAAGATAATCACCTAGGAAACTATTAAATGGTGTCATATATATAAAATATAATCACATGAATTGATACAACTATGACACCATAAAGTAATCTCTAACTAATAGAGGATAGGATTTTTATCTCTTAACTTGACTTGGAAAATAAGTCATCAAATTAATATTTGAATTAATATAAAAGATGACTTAAGTTGACTTGAATTAAGGTTTAGCATAATGAGAAGCTTAGTTGGCACAATGTGAGTGGAAGTAGGAAGGGTTTAGGATAATTCAAATAATTAAAAGGGAAGACTTGGAGAGAAAGTAAGCGGATTTAGTAGGAGTTTTTCACTTATTCAAATATGAATTTAGGATGATAATTAATTTAAAGTAGATTCCTCCTTTAATTAATTTTACAATCCCAAATTGCCTTTCATTAATGAGTGGCATTTTCTTTGACTTGATAAGAAAGAAAACCTTGTGAAATCACCTTCCTACCCTTCATTAATGGTGAGCCACGTTTTTTGACAATAAGGCCATGAAAGAGATGCTATTTGGGCTTAAATGGAGGTGTTAGGGCCCATTTGAGGGGTATACATGGTAAGTTAACATGTATGGGCACTAACTATGCTGTAAGTTGGCCCAAATGCATCCTTAAGTCTCTGAAATCGATTAGTTTTTATGTTTTTTCCAATCCGTTTAGGCTCTAATGCCCACCTTCCTTGATCCATTATCATCTTGCAATAGTGTCTTAAGCCTAGGTTAGATTCAAAGCTCCTAATTACCCTGAAACACACAAGAAAGTAGAAATACCTTTGTGTAGATTAGTTTAACTTAGAAAACATAATAATTAGACCTATTTTGGCATTTATTTATATAATTCTTGTTAGCTCAAATTATTGACAACTATTGCAATTAAGCCCTTAAATTATAATAAAATCCCCAATATATATACAAATATATAATAAAATAGGGACACATCAAAGGGCAAGAACATGGTCAATGTATGAAGGATTTATAGTTGCAATTGCACTTTATGATCTTGAATCATTTTGTGGATATTTGAGGAGGAATGTAATTAAATATTTTATAATGATCCTATATGACTACTTTATGTAAGTATATGTTGAAGTATGTTGTTGAAATCAACTATGTGGTTGGTTAATTGGTATGCCAAGTCAGAGATTTAATTATGGAAAGAATTGATAGTTAGGGACAAAAGTCAACCATTTGAAAGGAAGGTTTGACCAACTTGAATCTGAGTAATTGAGGGAGTTGATTCATGAAACTTTCCAGATCAATAGATCTCATTTTTCTATTTAAAATAAGTAGCAATATGTCTCAAACAGATAATTATGCAAGAAGTTATGCCTATCCAAATTTAGGCAAAAATACTGAAAAAATTAGAAAATGACCAAATAAACAGTACTTTTTGAAATAAAATCCAGGCTCGAATTTGAAAACAATTAGTTCAGAGCTTATTTTTCCTCAAAAGATATTCCAAAGAGCTTCTAATAGAACTTGGAATTACTCAATTTTGATTTTTTCAAAATTAGTTATGAATTTTCAAAATTTGGTCAATTTATGGGTTGCTATGAATAGTAACCTATGAGTAAAATTTTTCAAAGTCCAATTTTTCAAACTTTTAGCCATCAAATGTGATTCTATTTATCTCTAAGTGGATTGTTATTTGGTTACAATCTAAGGTGTTACAAAAGGGAATTGAAGTATTCATCATATGCACTTAAAGTTGAGTCAAGCTCAAAGGATTCATATGATAGTTCAGGAGAATCAATCAAATTAGGCAAAACCATGTCATAGCCATTATGCATGTTCAACTTATGCTCTATAGCCAAATCAATAGCATTCAAGCCAATAAAAGCATAATTATCAAAGGGATATTTCATGGCTTTATTCTTGTTAAAAGTGACTACATGATCCCTAGCTTCTATGGTAATGCAACTATATTTCATACTTATTATGGTTTTGGAAGTTTGGAGGAAAGGTCACCCTAAGATTAGGGTGCTCTCATTAGCTAGCTCACTAGACATATCTAGGACACCAAAATCAACCGGGAACACTACGTCCTTAACCTGGAATAAAATATCCTCTATGATTCCTTTGGGGTACCTAATGGACCTATCCGCTAGTTGAAGTACCACACTTGTGTCATTGAGGCCATTTATCCCTAAAGTTAAGTAAACTGACCAAGGCGTAACATGGATAGCTGCTCCTAGATCTAACAAGCTCCCTTAATATGAACTTTTCCTAAGGTGTAGAGGATGGTGTAGGATCTTGGATCTTGACAATTAACCAGTAACTCAACCTTAAAAAGGGATGACACATGAGCACTCACTTGAATCCTCTCAAAGGGCCTAAATCTCTGCTTATCATTATACAATTCTTTTATAATCTAACATATCTAGGGTTTCCTCTTAAGAATTGAATCATAGGCATATTAATTTTCATTTTATTGAACAAAGTGTAAGCATTATTAGCAAATTCAGCATCAAACTTCTTTCCAAAAAGGTAAGCTTTAGGAAAAGGGAGATTTTTAGTGCATAACTTCTTACTTGTACACTTAAAGGCTTTTTGTACACTCATCTCTGCTTTGTCTTTCTTTTGTTTGCCCTTATATGTTGATCTTTCCATAATGTTCTCCTCTTCTTGTGTAACCTCTTGAGGTGCTTCTTTAGTCACTTGCGGTTCCTCCTCTTATGTATCTTTACTCTCTTGGGATCTCTTCCTCATCATAAGTTCCTCCTCCTTTGAACTTTGAGAGTTGCCCAACTTCGTAGGAGTGAGTAGAGGGCTCTCTATTTCTTGCTCAAATTAATCTTTACCAACCTTATCACTTGCAAAATGGACCTTTCTACCACTTCTCAAAGATATAGCATTGAGGGCCTTAGTATTGATCATAGTGTTTGAAGGAATGCTATCACTACTTTTAGCTTGCATATTATTAATCGTATTGGATAATTGGGTCAAATGACTAGTGATATCAGCATTTTTCAATGTCAGCTCCTCCAGCTTTTTGTTCATATCCAAATTATCTCTTTTTATTCCTTGTAAAATAGTGGTTATAAAAACAAACTTGTCATCACTATCCTTCATTTATCCCTCTATATTGGTTATTTGTGCTATCATGCTCTTCAAGAGCTATGAAGTTTCATCCTCTCTTAGCGGTTGTTAAGATACCATAATATTTGGTTGGGTTGCCACTAGAGCTCTTGAATGGTCTTGGAAGTTACTTGAGGAAGCTCTGGCATTATAGAATTGATTACCCTGGAATTGATTTGACCTATTCACTACCCCACTCTATTTAAGGTTTGGGTGGTCTCTCCAGCTGGGATTGTAAGTGTTTGAATAAAGGTCCCTCTTCTGATATTGCCTATTTCTTCCTTGGTATATAGCATTCACCTCTTTAATTAGCCCTACATAATTCTGAGTGTTATGTATTGGGGAATCATAAACCCCACAACTTGTAGCTACTAAAACAAGAGATTAATTGGAATGAAGACTCTCAACTACACTAGTAAGCTTGGACATATCTTGAGCCAACTTGACCAAAAGTAGATCCCTTTCAGACTTGTGGTCTCTTGGATCCCTTGAGTTCACATGTTGTTTAGTAAGAGCAAAAGTTCTAATCAATTCTCATGCAGCCCTTAGTTTCGTGTTCTCCACAGATCCATTTACCGCGGCACTTAGGACTTGCGCATCATATGTTAACATCAACTGTACTAAATGCTTATCAATAATTTGGTGCTTGGGGTACCTGGTAAGCATCTCTTGAAATTGGCTCCAGAACTCAAAAGGACTCAAAGGGCTCTTGTTTGCCTTCAAGGGATAAATGAAACACCTTCCACATGACATCATTAATGCTTGCCCCCTGTAACATCTAAAGTTTTGGGCCTAGAAGTACCAGTAATAGCCTGAACTAGATAGGCTATCAGACCCCTTTTTAGCAGAAGTCCCAAAGATGAGAAAGGAAGTCAAAGTAGTTTCAGGGACTAAACTACAAAGTAAAAGTTTTAAGGGAATAAAGTGTAATAAAAGTAGAGGCTCCAATAAAGTCTCGAGGGCCCAGAGAGAGAGAAAAGAGACTAGACACAAGCCAAAGGTTAAGTTAGAAACCTCAAAGAGAGGATTATATGAAGTTAAGTCCAAGCAGGGATTAAACTGTAAATTCCGAAAGTTATGACCAATAGGGATAAAAGTGGAAGAGGGTACAGAAAATTTTAAGAAAAATCCTAGAAAATGGGAAATAATATTCTAAGACTCTTCTGTAAAGAGAAATGACAAAAATACCCTTGAGGTAGCTTAAATGGAATTTATAAGGTTATGGTCAGTAAAAAGTATACCATTTAAGGTAATTATTTAAAATAGCAAGAGACCTCAAAAAATATATACAAAAATGAGGTTAAATGGTTGAAAGGTTGTACTAATTTATAAAATTAGTCCTGCAACCAAAAGGCCAGTAGAGTGGCTTTAAGAAATTAAAGAGCCGGTTTTGCCGATAAAAGGGTATTTTAGTAAATGAATTTTATGTAAGGCTTAAAGGAAGTGTTATGGGCTAAGAAAATTCATAGATACTCTCTAGAATTAAAGAGAATTTATGGATCTGACAAAAAATAATTACAGAGGCCAGAGCACTGTAATTATAGAAAAGAAGTTAAACCCGGAGTAAAAGTGCACCGATAAAGTATTAATCAGAGTCTTGCACTTTACTTGGGCCACAAGTCGCCACTTGTCAAGCCTTTAATGGATGGTAATTAAAGCTTTCCAAGTGTCAAGCTACTAATGGAGAGGATCTTGACTTTGGAATTTAATTACATTATGATTTAAGTTAATTAAGAGAGAGGATTAAGATTAAGTAGGCTAATGACACTTGGCATAACATTAATGATGGTTGGTGGGATATTTTGTACACATTAATGAGCTTCTTCTCCCCCTAATTGCTGATGGAATTTCGTCCAAGTGAGAGGAAGAGAGAAAAGAGAGGGTTTTGAAGGAGAACCAAGGAAAAGCTATCAACTTTGGTCATCAATCAAGGATTCAAGGTGAGATCTTGGTTCTAGATGTGTTCTTGTCTTGTTTTCCTTCTCTTTTAAGGTTGAAAAATATGTCTTCTCTCCCTTTTGATGGCTGGTCGAAATGGTTGATGAGTGGGGAAGGGAGTTTGGTTGTTAGATCTTGCTAGAACATCTCAAAGTATGGTAGATCCAAGTGGATCTATGTGAAAATTGGAAGAATTACGTGCTGATTTGATGCCTATTTTGAATTAGTTACTGTGTGTATCTGATTCTGAAATTTTGCATGCTTAAAGTACACTCTATAAACTTTAAATCCATGGGTAGAACACTTCATTTGGATATGTGTACGATTTATGGTGATTTTTCAAAGTTAGGGTTTGAAATCTGGAAACAGTGTTGAACTTCTAGAAGAGTTTCGAGTTCCGTACGATTCTGGTACTCTTCGACGTAGAATTTGTTAGGATTATGGTTTTGATGATAACAAAGTTAGATTAATTGGGTTGATCCATCAACTGATTGATCAAATGATTATCGATAAGCTATCAGATAACTGTTCAGTAGAAATCAGTTTTATATTAAGCTTTTTAATCGAAGAGCTATTCGATAATTGGTTGATCGATAAAATGATCGATTATCGCTAACATGGAAGTTACATAAGGTAACAATTAATTATCGATCACTTGATCGATAACATCAGATAAACAATCAAGAAACAGATAAAGAGAACCAAATCTGAAGTGCATTTATCGATCACATGATCGATAAATCAGTTATCAATAACGACTTCGATAAGAGGTAACACAATCTACTCGTTCTGCACATTAATTCTGTCATCATTTATCCATCATATTATCGATCACTTGTTTATCGATCATATGATCGAACATTATGCTCTAACTCTCTGAATGCAGGTACTCATCATAGCTGCTGAATCGATAACCTTATCAATCACTAAGTTATCGATCACATGATCGATAATCAATGTTTTACCTGCTCATACTTAGTTTCTCTACAACCAAATGATCGATAACATTATCGATAATTTAACTTGCCTGCATAGTATCTTTTCACATAACATGATCGATAAAGAGTCTTAAGATTATTATCTTCACTGCATTAACTTATGTTGAATCATTTTTTTTTCGATCACCTAATCGATCATTGATTTATCGATAATATGATCGATCATCCGATTTCCTGAAACTCATGTTTTCACATAACGTAATCGATAATCAGTTTCTTTATTAAATCTCTGTTTTTCATTTTATCGATCACTTGCTCAAATATTCATTGATCGATCACCTGTTCGATTAATCCACATAGTCTGTGTTTTTTGCTGAATATATTCTTACTCATTTTTTATCGATAACCTTATCCATCATCCATTTATCGATAATATGTTCGATCATCAATGCTGAAGTTTCATTTCTGTAACACTTGGATTATCGATAATCTGTTCGATCACTTGTTCGATCATGGAACGATTTCCATTTCAACATCAGTCGACTATGATGATTCTTAAAATCAATGATCCAACACTTGATCGATAATCATGTTGAACTGATTCAAAAGCTTTCCCTCTGTTCATCGATAACCTGATTGATCAACAAGTAATCGATCACCACTTTGATTAAGCATGTCTAGGATCTCTTTTGCTCTTTTATAGATAAATCATTTCATCTAGAATCATTGTATAATCGATTTATTTTTTCTTAGTTCATGACTAAAGCATACACCGCAAGACTCTTACTTGTTCAAAGTTTAAAATATACAGATTACTAAGAAAGACTGCAACGGCTCTTCAACGGGATTACGTAAACTGCAACCTACAGTGTCAGAAGCTCAGACGCATTAATGGCGGAACCGTTGAAACCAGCGAAACACGCAAACGGAGTCACAATGGCTAGAAGCTCTTCCGTCTAACGGCTACTTAACGATCTCAACTATAAAAGGTGCGAAGAAGCATTAATGAAGGAGATTGAATACCGGAACTACCATCTGTGATTATTAAGTCTAGCATTCAATACTCTGTTTCTTCAATACTACTGAGCGTCAGTGTTCATCATTAATTTCACTCTGTAAGAGAGTCGATAACTATCCTTCATTAATTACTATTAAGTGATACTCAAGAGTGTGGACTCTTGAGAGGGCTTGTATCCTTACGGGAGTAAGGGGGAGTGATTGAGTGATTCAATTACTGTACCGAGGCACCAAGAGCCCTATCGATCTTGGAAGATAGTGAAATACTCAGAGGTGTTCTGAGGACTGGACGTAGGTCAAGTGGTTAAGACCAAACTAGTATAAATCTTGTGTCTTCCTTCTGCGGTAAAATCGCTCGACTCTAACTCTCTGTTTTCTATACTATCTCGTTTTAATTTCGCAGTTTTTTTTTTTAACTCACCCAATTCACCGCCCTCTTGGGTGAGATTGATTCTAACAGAATTGGTTCTTGAAACTATTTTTCCCTTAAAGTTAACTTAAGGACCTTTCAGTAAGACTTGGAAGCACTCAATTTGGATTTTTCTAGATTTAATTATGAATTTTCAAAGTTGAGCAAAAATTCTGGAGTTTCTGCGTGAACAGTACCCGCGAACCAAAATTTCCAGATTTGGTATTCTTGAATCTAAGGCCATCTAAAGTGGTCCTAATTGACAAGAAATGGATCTTAAAGATGGGAAATGATAAGATTTATATTAGAAAAGTTAGAAAGAAAACCCTAAGACTAAGAGAAAGGGTTGAGGTTCAAGAAAGCTAGTCTTGAACTTTATGTAATCTAATGGTCCTAATGGATTGTGTGATCATTATGGTTATGTTTAGGACCTTTGGAACATCCAAGAGGATGTTTGGTGATGTTGATCGAATGCCCACATGGTTGGAAAGTCAAGGGAGTCAAAGGAAAAGTAAGAGGAAAGCTTGAGGTGCAAGGTAATGAACTTACCCTTTATGTGCTTGACATGGTATGCTCATGTGTTGGTTTGTATTTGTTGTTTGAATGATGTTATGACATGATGATTGTTGCTGGAAATGCTGTTTTTAATATGTTCCCATGGCCATGCATTTTTATACCAAGCATAAAGCATGATGGCATGTCACTAGTTAACTTAAGTTTATGAAAAACTACATACCATACACTAGCATCCATCTTGTGCATGTATGTGGTAATGTTTGCTACTGAGATTCCCCCGAATCTCACCCCTTTGTAACCAACCATTTAGGTCAATCAATGATGGGCACTAATGGCATGAGAAGCAAGGAGAAGAAGTGGAGAATTATTGATGCTAATGATTGATACTAATATTCAATGTATAATTCTCCTATGTTATAATTATGTTGTGAATTCCATGTATTTAATTATAAAGATTATGGCATGTATAGCAATGTATGAGCATGAATGGGAAAAAGGAAGCCCATGTTAGGTATGCCAAAGAAATAAAAAGAATTAAAGTAAAGAGATGTTGAGGGATAAAACGTAGGTCATGGAGCAGTTAGTTTCGAGCTTCAGTTTGACCTATCACATGAATGAGTTAAGCTATGAAATTTGGTACACTTATAATGCATATCCCAAGCTTTAAAATGGGTGGTAAATCACATCATTTGGATGTGTATACAACGAGATATGAATTTTTGAATTTAAGGCGCAGAATCTGGAAAGTCCAGATTTTACCAAATGAATAGTAATTTTAATCCAATAAACTATACGTTTTCAGTGAAGATGAGTTCAGTTGAATATTTTTCCCTTAAAGAGCATTGAAAGAGCTTTCTGTA
The DNA here is from genome assembly GCF_004799145.2 of Neltuma alba. Lineage (NCBI taxonomy): Eukaryota > Viridiplantae > Streptophyta > Magnoliopsida > Fabales > Fabaceae > Neltuma > Neltuma alba. Next base: position 107,202 of record NW_021632447.1, on the reverse strand, counting down.
GAATTTTGGAACACCTCCATACGATTTTTCTAGAATTAGTTATGATTTTTCAAAGTTGGACCTGTAATCTGAAAACTAGACAGTGAACAGTAATTTCCCGAAAATTAACGTCCAAATTGAAATTTTTAAGTTTAAGACCATCCAAAGTGGTTTGGAATGGTTCCAAATAACTGCTAAGGTACTATATAAGTAAGGCGTGACACCCCCACCGACTTCATGGACATGCATTGTATGTAGAGAGTCTGAAGATGAAGATATGGGTTCTCACCTACGAGGCCATGAAATTTAGCAATGAGTGAATTAATTAACCCTTAGATTCAAAATCTGCATTAAAAGTAGGAAAAGTGCTAGTTATAGGATCAAAGTTTCTATCAGATTGAGTTAATTCCTTAATAGTTCTACCCCTAGGTTGCCCATTAATCCTATTTTATCTATTATTCTCTCCTTGACCCTCATTACTGTAACATCCCAAATTTATTTAGGTTTTAGAGTTAGCTAGTTAATATATATATATATATATGAATTACATATATATGTATGACAATTAGAAGGAGTACGTTTTCCTTTATTATGTAAAAGGTATCACAAAATAAAAAAAAAAACAGAGAGAAGAATTAAATTGAAAAAAAAAGAGAGGATAAGTTTCTTACGTGTAGTCATTGTAAAATACACATAATAATTAAAAGAAGAAAAAAAAAGTAAAACGGTTTTATATATAAATAGTTTTTACACATATATATATTTATATAAATCAAACATCTTGATATCTTTGATGTTAGTTTGAACAGCAATTTAAAGAGGAAGAATAAATAATAATAATAATAATAATAATAATAATATCAAATAGACTGAAATTCAAATTTTGAATATGTTATATGAATTTTGATAAAATATATGTTTATAATTATATGGATATAAAAGAGATTTGATAATGATAATGATAATAATGAAAATGAAATAGATTTAAAATGTTATGTGTTTCCAAATCCTTTGTATCCTGAAGTTAGTTTTTATAACATTTGAGTAACAAATATATAATCCCGAGGATCAAGTAATGATGTAGCAAGACAAGGCGAGTTTTTTTTCAAAAAAAAAAAAAGAAGAGAAAATCTGTATATATATCCCAACGGAAAAAAAAAAGAAATAAAAAAAATTAATTAACAATAAGAATAATAATAATAAAAGAGAGAATAGAGAAGGGACAGAAGCCATACGTCAATCTCTTTTAATACCCTCATCTCTTCTATACCTCATTTATTCTGCCGCAACACAAACCCAACTCCTAAGATATGATGCCATTCGCATCATTCCTATTTTCTCTTATTTGTCCATTGTAGCCTTGCCTTTCTTTGTCCTTTTCTTCAATCAACAGTCACCGGTGTCTTCCAGGTACATAGCATATCTTATATTTAGATATAAGTTTCCCTCTTCCATGTATATATATCCCTGTAGCCACTTGTTTGTTTTATAAAAGTTTTTTTTTTTCTCATGACTAGGGAGATTCGGCAACACCCACAGTGCACACCCTATCATACAACTATACACTTTAATGTTTAGTGTGATCAAAAGTCTAGGTGTGCGATTATAATGTTACCGATATATATATATATATATATGCCCAAACATGAACAAATCAAATAAACTACCAAATAGCAATAGGAGATGCTTTTGAATACACACACATATATATAAGTGCTAGGAATTGGCAAAAATCCTTCGATTTTCTATTTGTAAGTTTTTCCTTAAATTATTTATATCTATTCTCATTATAAGTTAAAATAAATAGATAATAGGAAAATGTGTAAACTAGATATTTGTATGTAATTTATGGGTAGAATAAACTAGTTAAGTTATAAATAGGTATGAACTTAAAAGGCCTCTTGATAGCTCTAAAGTAATATTTGAATTTTATAATATGTAAGTGACTTATGATCCTGAAAATTTAAGACCAAATTATGGGTGTGGAGTAGATTTAAGACTTAGATAGCTTTTAGGTAATCTTTAATAGCTCAAATTATAATTTTACTTGGTATTTGTGTAATTTTTTGTAGACTCTCACTGAGAGCCTTATTGCTTGGATTTTTTTTTCGTTTCACTACTGAGGAGCAAAGGGAGTCAGGTAACTTGGGGTATTTCTATGTGTGTGCAAGCTTTATCCATCATGATTAAAAATTGTATTGACTCTATCAACTTAATTGTTGCAAATAAATAGATAAGACTAAAAAGGTGAAAGAATAAAATTGTATTATCTTCTATGTTATTTGAATTCTCCTTTAAGCATGAATGTGTCTTGGATATTTTTGTGAAAAATTTATGGTAATTTGTTTTTTTTCAAGCATGCTTGCATATACTGGATTTGTTATATATTCATGACATGCATAGGCAGTTGGACTTGGGAGTTTATAATATTGATATATGTGACAAATTGTGACCACGTGGTTTGCCTCTACTTAGCGCAAAGTGGTTGGCCTTTTTAGGGCCCCGTTCCTTAATACTTACCTGGCCAGGTTTGTAGAGGGGGAACGTGGGACAGTGACACCTCCTGGTTCTTTTAAGGAAGTGAGCCATAGTCTAGGCTTGGGCTCTGTATCTTTGGCCAGATATATCCTAAGTACTGGAGTAGCTTTGGTCAATCCAGTGTGTGGGTCAGATCGTTTATAAGCCTATGGTTCCAGTTAGCGGAATAAGGTTGGATGGAGCAATAAGGGTGGAAGCATCCATTGCATATGAACATGGTATATTATTGAATTAGTTACATATTTTGTTAATGATTATTTAAGCTATTGCAATATCTGCTTGCTTAGCCAATATGAAAATGTTTGGGTAATGGTTGTATCTACATGGTTGAACTCTGGGTTACTGAGACGTTTGTGCTCACCCCAATTATTTAACATTTTTCCAGGTGACAATCCTTATAGGGAGCAAGGGAAGGTACCAGAGGAGTGAGCTAGTAGCTCTTACACTTCTCAAGCTGAATTAATTTGATTCTTTACTATTTGCCATGATCCTAGAACATCAAATCAGTATTTTGTTAATTCCTTGAATAGATAGATTTTAGCGTTTCATTTCAAGTTTTATCCACGGGTTATGTTATGTTAGACTTTGAGACTGCCAGCTTGGATATTTATGCTCGAATTATATTATGGGTTTAATTGCTCATGTTTACTTGTGGTGATTAAAAGGCTGAGTCCTTTAGTGTAAACTTTATTATTGAGACCTTAAGTAGTTTTTACATGGTGTTTTAAGTAGCTTAGAAAATTGGGTGTTACAATTACCACCACCATTATTAGGTTCATTATGATTGCCATTCCTATTCCCACCATCAGTGCCATTATGAGGTACTTTAGCCATAATTTTCTTGTCTACCTTTTTACTCTCACTAGATGAATGGGGTTGGTCTTGCAAAGTAGGTGGGCTAGGAGGTGCTGTCTCTCTATCTCTCCTACCTCTACACCCTCTAAGTATACACAATCACTCAAAGTTCAAGCACAAATAGAGTTCAAGAAGGAATTATAACCAAAACTTTTGTTTTTACCAAGTGTGCAGTTCAAAATTGAGGCAAACTCAACGATTTCAAATAGTGCTTAATGAGTTTGAGGTGTATGAAGTGCTATACACTCCCAAAATATGTGCAAAGATCAAAACTATGCAAAAAGGAACAGGTCTGGGCACTTAGAAAAAGTTTTTAGCAAAAATCAACATAGGTCGTGAGTTGGGACATCCAGGTCGTGACTTGCGTTCATAGAGAGCTGTCCTCGACAACAGAAATTGAAGTCATGACAAGCCAAGAATCAAGTTATGACTTGGAGTTACAAAGAGCTCTTTTCGTAAAAACTCTAAAAAATTCACTATGTTATTCAACCCAATGCTCTCAAAACTTATGGACAAGATTCAAAACCTTCAAGCAAGTGGCTAAACACTTAGGATCAAGTTTAAAAGTTCCAAAAACCTCTCTTTACACTCTCCTTTCAAATCAAACCTTTATACTTAAAAGAAACTTCTCAAATTAGCTCAAACACATGAAATCCATGTTCATATCCAAAAATTACAAGGTTGAGTGCAAAAGCAAGTATTAAAGACAAGTATATGCAATTCAACAATCAACCAAAGCAAGTTGAGAATGGTGGAACAACCAGACCAATCCTTGGCAACTGCTCCATTGATCAGACCGAGATGTCGCATTCCGCGTCATCAAAAATATGATTGTACCAAATAATGTAGTACAAGGCATAACCTATTCGAGAAGCACTTTTATTGGAAAACCTAAACTAAATTGGCTATCAAAAACATATTGATTTGGGCAAAAAGGGGGGTTTAAATTGAGAAAAACAATGGTGCGATAAAATTAAAATGCAAGGAAGTAAATCTTTTTGGTCTTTTAGAATTAATAAAGGAATGCTTTGGATTAAAGGAAAAATATGATAAGACAGGCTCTTGATGATAAAAACTTGCCTATCATTGCTCTTAAAATGATATGAGACTTATGTAAATCTCTAAGTCTGGATAAAAACCCCAAGCAATCACTTAGGTCTAACGCTTTAATTAATGAAAACTTACTTTAATCAAAGTTAATTATCACCTTTCAAAACTTAAAAACCACTTAGAGTGTAATTAAAATAGATTATGCAAATACCCTCAATGATTGTCAATCAACAAACATAGAAACAAAGCAAGCAAATTAACTATCATTTATCATTGACAATCAACTAACCAACAATGAATTAAAACTAGAATATATATATATAGGGATATGTATATGTAATCCAACATAAGACATTATCCAATTCAATTACAATAGTCTAATCACAAGATTTACTGATCAATAACCAAGTCTTACATAAAAAGTAGAAATTCCTAAATCTAGAAACATCTAGCACATGTTCAAGCATAGAATTAGACTAAGAAAACTCCCCTATTATATCGATGAGCTCAAGCTTCGTCCTCAGTCCCAAGAGACTAAGGATTTAGCCTCTCATAGCTTCAACCTTGCCACAATTACTCCAAGAGTTTTCTGCCATGAGGAGTGCTAAAATTGGAGTTGAAAACATGGAGAAGAAGATTATGGAAATGGTTTAATCAATGTAGAATTGCAGGAAATGGTGGAGAAATGTAGAAAAATGGAATATTGTGATTGGAGTTGAGTAGAGGCATAAGAGAAAATGTTTGAGACTTCTACTTCTATAAATCTGTAGAATGAGGCTCTCTAATTTTGTGGTTGTTGGTTTCTTTTGTCTGAATGCAAAATGACCTATTTCAAAATGCACAGTTTCACTGAAAATGCATCCAGGTCACGATGTGGTAGTATCTAAGTCATGACCTGGGGACATAAAGGCACTGCAGGATAACCTAGTTCAAGACGCAGAGTTTTACTAAAAATGCATCCAATTTGCGACCTGAGAGCATTTGTGTCATGATTTAAGGACACAGCGACACTTCCAGTCTTGTGTTTTGACTCTTCTCCTTTTTGCCCTTTCGAATTTATGGCTCCTTAATTGCTCCATCTTGGGTCTTTAAGCCTCCTCTAAATGCCCACAAACAAAAGCCAAGAGCTTTGTAAAAATTAAACAAGTTAAAGATCAAGGTATTTATAGATTGGATGAGATAATTGACTCTTTTTACCCTTAAATCAGTAAAATACAATGCATAAATCAACATAATTATATAGGTATAAATGCATGCAAAAGAGGGCAAAAGTGTTACAAAATACTAGAAAACACTCAAAAAATCATGTAAAGATTGGGTTCTATCAGTAATTTTTCAAAGTTAGGGTTTAAAATCTGGAAATAGTTTTTGACCACTAAAGCAATAGAAACTTTTGTACAATCCTGGCACTGTTTCCCACTAAATTGGTTCTTGAAACTATTTTTACTTAAAAGAGCACTTAAGGAGCTTTCAGTTGGACTTGGAACCACTTATTTTTTATTTTTCTGAAATTAATTATGAATTTTCAAAGTTGAGCAAAAATTTCTGGAAATACCAAATGAATAGTACCCGCGAAGCTAAAATTCCAAATTTGATCTTCTTGAATATAAGGCCATCCAAAGTGATGCTGCTAACTGAAAAGGTTTAAGTATGGGAAGTGATGAGATTTATGTTAAAAATATGGCTAAAAGATAGAAAAGCTAACTCCTTTAATTGGCTTTATACCGATATAATTCGGCTTTAAATAACGTAAAGCTAACTTCTACATCTCTAGAGGTTGGAAAAAATTTTAAAATTCATAATAACCTCTCAAATAATTTTTCTATTTTTTTTAAATTATTGAGGTCCCTATGTATTTTAAATAATTCAATTTAACCAATTTTTCCTTAATTAGCCAAAATTATAAGAAAATACAGAAAATCTGAAAATAAATTATTTTCATAATTTTTTTTATCTTTCAGGCTTCAAATACTGTTCTATATCCTTTATTCTATTTTTCATAATTTTCTGGGAATTTTGTAGAATTTCGAATACTCTTTTCCACTTTGTTCAATTTTAACTAGATATTTTGAAATTGACAGTCTGGTTCCCAGTCTGGTTTCACTTCAAAATTTTGATATTTTCTTAGTCTATTTTATATTCCTTATTTTTAGGGTAAAATTAACAGGATGTGACATCTTTTATTTAAGTTTATTGTTTTTAAGTTAAAAATTTTTATTACACCCAATTTACCTCCCTCTTGAATGTATTGCCATACTAACAATATTCACTGCGCCTCAAAAATTGCCATTAAAAGCCATTTTAAACCAACGTATTTCTATAATAATGGTTATTTTGCTTACATCAACAATATTCACTGCGCCTTGAAAACCACCATTAAAAGCCCTTTTAATTGCCGTAAAAGAAGTCTTCTACATTGGTGAATGCCATAGCAAGTTGAAAGTTTTCACCTTTTTTGTATTGGGGGTCATGATTTTCACGGCATAAAAAACAAAACTTATTGTCACTTAATTACAAAAATATCACCACTTTTTTTCACGACATTTTTTCTATTAACCACCATAAAATGGCATTGTTAAAGCCATATTATCTAGTAGTATAGACACATATGGAAAGTAAATCATGGTAAAATCTTCGAACAAGCAAAATAAGAAATAATATATTGAGCGAAATATTATTTTTAATTATCAAAACATGTGAATCTTCAACGCAGCAATCAAATATATGCACGCGTATGTGTGTGTTGTATACATATGTGCATGAATGCAAAGAGCCAAAGAAATATGGACAAACGACATAATAAAGTGAAAAGGCATGTTGGGTCCGCATGGAACCAAAGGTGAACTTTAAACAAACACACTCGCTCACACATCAAATCCAAGCGAAAATACCTACATATTCATATGAAATTTTTTTCCCCTCTATATAGTCAGTTTAAAATCCTCCTCCATCCCCCGGGCAGGAAAACCCACACGCACCCACCCCTTATTAGCAAGATAAGTTATAGAACCCATGACCTCCTCTGTGAAAGAACACATGGGGTGCCAATTGAGTTATAAGCTATTGGCAAAATTTTATTTATTTCAATTTTTAATCTCAATTGATAAACTGAGAGTAATAAATGTGTTTTAACTTTCTAAATTACTCTATTTAATCATGTGCATTGAATTTACCTCTTTATAGAAACTACTTACAATAATCAATGGGGATATTTTTAAAAAAGTTATAGATTTTGAGAAACAAAGTGGATTAAAATCTTATATTTAGGATAAAATCTGATTTTCTAACTAGCTCTTATATTAAATATAAGAGGTAGTATCTGATAGCTTTGAAAAAATTAGTTTAACTAGGTTGCCTAATTAAATTAGCTTAAATGGCATATTTTATATATTTTAGACGCCCCACGATGAGTGGCCTACCACCCTTTGGAAAAGTCGTCAGTAGAAAGTTTCTACGAGACGATGGGTCTCCAAAAGGTAACGAAGAAAGCTAAAATTCTTAAAGGTACATCGTCTGTTTAATTCTAATTAGTCACTATACATGCATGCCCAATAACGAAATAAAAAAATAAGTAAATGAATAATTAGAAGAGCATTACATGAGATTGACGTAATGCTTGGAAAATTGTAAATTTGCAATGAGAAATCAAAATCATATAATATGTACAAAAATTAAACGGAGAGACGGCTCCACTCTTTCGTACGAGATGCAAAGCGGCAAAGCAAACATATATACTCCCCCGTCTTAAATATAAAATCTTTATACACACTAGTACAAGGGTCTTATATTTAGGACCAGAGGAGTAGCTTTTATTTGTTTTTAGGCTAAATTAAATTAATTTTTATAAATTAGAACAATGAACTAATAATTTTTTAAAATTTATTTATATATACATTTACGATCCCTTAATTTTATTCTATATTCACATATAACTCCTCAAACTTTGAGTTATATAATAATAAATTCCTTATAAATTTTAATCTATTTGCGTATATTTATATAATAAATGTAAAACTTCACTAAGGTTTAGTATAAAGTTTTGGAAATAGTTAGAAAGTTCAACATAAAGATGGATGGATTTTTGTATAATTTAACTTTTTTAATAGTACTGCACTTAATTGTCTTGGGATCTTTAGTTTTATTAATTTTTACGTAAAAAATCACTACTACAAATTTTCAAACATATGTCATTGAATAAGTAACGGTTAAATGAAAAAAGGTCACCTATCACAAGAAGGAGATTGGCTAAACAAAATGTGACAATTATTCTTGTAACCATCACGTATTTAATTCCAGTAGACGTCGGTTGCTATATCCTGTTAATTCTAATCTAGTAGATAAGAAGTTTAGAGTTGACTAAGGGTTAGGTAATGTAGTAGAGATGAAAATAAAAGGAAAAATTGCAAATAAAGACCCCTCAATATATAAAATGGCAATCAGGGACCCTGAATTTGAAAAATTGCTGCAGAAGACCCGGTCCCAATTTGCAATTATGAAATGTTGATTAAAAGACAAAAATACCCACCAGCTTCGCATATCCTGCTCTGCTTCGTCCTCACAAACCCATATCCTAAAATCATACTTGCAATTACTATCCCTCCCACTGTATCCCTCTCCCTCTTCGCCTCTTTTCCAATCCGCTTTTGTCTTTCAAGATCCTCCAAAATGTTCTGACCTCATCATCTTCATCATCATGGGTGAGAGAGACAAATTGACGAAACCAGAGGATGCGACCAGATCTGAGAGGAAAGAGAGGTTGATTCTTCTTCTTCAACATTCAGTGGTAAGAGTTGAAAGGAGAGTCATTTTCTCCTACAAGAAAAATGCCAGCCTAAGGGGTAATCTTAAAACTTTCCTGCTGATATATTTTTAATCTTTGCAATTTACAATCATTTGGGCTTATTTCTGTGTGGATTTCAAGCAAAGTGCGTTTTTATGCCTGCTTTTCATGAATTTTTTTCCTTCATAATTAATTTACAGTAAATTTTAGATTCATTTTCTAACACTAGATCAAGCTATGCATATATATGGTTCTCATTCGCTTTCTGTGAGATGTTTGAAATCCTTGGCCAACAATATCGTCAAGGACCAACACTTTGCAGCTCGAGATTTCCATGAAGCAGTAAGTTCCCTCTTTTTTATAACTATGAAACTCTTGACCATGAATGATCTACATTTTTGACGGTTCATAATTGACATTGATATATGCCAAAGGTGTTTTTCATGCAGTTATAAATTGAGAAACCTATCAGGTATTTTGTTCTCAATTGGTTGGCTAATATGATTTGGTACTTGCAAACGTGTTAAAATGAATATTGCATTTTTCGTTCTTTGAAGAGCTGTGGGTGCAGATCAAGTGAGTCATATTTACAAGATAGAAATTATATACATCAGATGTTTTATTCTGTCTGCTAATTCTCATCTCTCTTTTTCCCCCCGATGACTTGCTAATTCTCATCTTTTAGAGTGGAAGAGAGTGGCCAAAGTCGGTGATCTCATCAACTTTGAAGTAGAATTCCAATAGAAACTTGCTTTTTATTAAAAAGCAAAATTCCAATATGACAAAAATCAGTGTTTTGACAAGGGAGTGATTGAACGAAGAGTGATATTGTATTATGTGCTAGGCAAAAGAGTAACAATTGGATTTAGAGATCTGGAGAAGGAAAATTGCAGGCTTCACTTGATTGTAAAAAGTGTGCTTCTTTGTACTGGATGTAAATAATGAGAAGAGAATTTCTTTGTTAATGAGTCATAGATAAAGAGCATATTCCTTAACTCATTACTAACTATGCATTCTATCGTGCATTCAAAGTAAATAATATGTAAACTCCATATTTACGCAATGGAAGATTTAAGATTGCACTTCGGTCAACAACATCATTCCTTTAAATAAATATTCATATTCACTTGTTATTTTCAAGTAAAGATTTGTTTATTTTAACTAAGTTATTAGTTAATAGGTTTGTAATTAGAAATAACAAATTAGTTAAAATAACAAGTCTTTACTTAAAAATAACAAGTTTAATATGTGAATTTAACAAGTTTGTAATTGAAAGTAATAAGTTTGTTTGAAATAACAAGTATTGTCTTGAAAATAACAAGTTCAATATGATGGTTTGACAAGATTATAATTGAAAATAACAAGTTTATTAAAACAAATAACAAGTTTGTTAAGTAGTTGGGAATAACAAATTCAATATGAATATTTGACAAGTTTATATTTGAAAATAACAAGTCTATAAATGAAAATGACAACTTTGTCAAGTAGATAGGAATAACGAGTTCAGTATAAGAATTTGACAAGTTTATAATTGAAAACAACAAGTCTATAAATAAAAATAACAAATTTTTTAAGTAACTAGAAATAACAAGTTCAGTATAAGGATTTGACAAGTTTATAATTGAAAACAACAAGTTTGTTAAGTAATTGAGAATAACAAGTTCAGCATAACAATTTAACAAGTTTATATTCGAAATAACGAGTTTGTTAAGTTGTTGAAAATAACAAGTTTAGTATAAGAAATTGACAAGTTTATCAATAGAAATAACAAGTTTGTTAAATAGTCAGGAATAACAAGTTCAATGTAAAGATTTGACAAGTTTACAATTAAAAATAACAAGTCTATAAATGAAAATAACAAATTTGTTAAGTAACTAGGAATAACAGGTTCAGTATAAAGATTTGACAAGTTTACAATTAAAAATAATAAGTTTGTTAAGTAGTTGGGAATAATAAATTTAGTATAAGAATTTGACAAGTTTATGTTAGAAATAACAAGTTTAGTATAAGAATTTGACAAGTTTATAATTAGAAATAACTAGTTTAATTAACACTATTTTTACAATTTAGTTGCTGCTAATAAATCTTGGATACCAAATAGCAATGCTAGACTTATTATTTTAATTAACTTGTTAATTAACAATAACAAACTTATTAACTAATCATTCTAAATGCTTTCAACAACAACAGCTCCCCTAATTCTAAGCACTCGCTCACTATCAGTGTGTAGTTATCAAACAAGAACCTGAAAGTGTATTAGGCGACCTTGAAATAGGAAACCAGCAAATTGAGCAATTAATATTCAACCTGGTAAGTCTTAAACACAAAGACTGGTCATTTAACAGGAGGCTGTTATCATCAAACTCGTCCTTGAACGTCTTCTAAATAGATTTCCAATCCAAACCATTGATATCCTTCGCCCCAAAGCCGTACACATGTATGGAGTCGCTTATTAATTACTGATTCTCAAAAAGAACTAGAATTCCTAAAGAAGGCACAACAAAAACCTTATATGCACTCCAAATCAATGAAGCCAAGTCTGCAAGTAATGCTTTCTGTGATTTGAGTCACCAGGGAGTGCCGTCAGAGAGAGGATAGAAACAGACCATGAAACTAATTTTTTTTTTAACAAATAAGTAACATCTATATATTCTTTATAATTGCAAATTTTTATTTACTGAGACGGAGCTCATGCCTAGAGAGAAAGGGCGGCTATGGTGGTCGAAGGGAGTGATGCTAAGGCCCACAGGAGTGGTTCAAGGATAAGACAGATGTGGATAGAGAGGCAGTGAGAGAGAGAGAGAAGGGACGAAACGAGAAAGGGATATGAAGAGCATAAGGGTATTTCAGCCATTTAACACACATTTCATAATTGCAAATTGGGACCGGGTCCTCTGAAGTAATTTTTCAAATTCAGGGTCCCTGATTGTCATTTTATATATTGGGAGTCTTTATTTGCAATTTTCCCAAAATAAAATAACTTTTGAAATGAAATTTGGGCAGTGACTGAACTGTTATTATGAAAAATTTCAGGAAAAAAAAAGGGCAGTATTAGAAACCATGCTCGAAATTTCTGAAAATTTTTAAAAATTTATGAAAAATAGAATAGAGAGTCTAGAATAGTATTTAAGGCCTAAAGGGTGAAAATAGGATAAAAATAATTTATTATAGAATTTTCTATAATTATTAGTATTTTTGGCTAATTAGGGAAACATTAGCCAAAATGAAGTATTTTAAATATATAGAGGCATCAAATATTCAGACAAAAATAAGGAAAAATTGGTTGAGAGCTTATAGTAGATTGTAAAATTATTCCTGATCTTTGGAAGTGCAGAGATTAATTTTAAAAATATCTAAAGTCAAATTATGTTGATAAAAGACTAATTTCAGGAAAAATCTGAATAGAAGGAGTTCTAGGACAAATTTTGATCTGAGAAAAATTAAAAAACTTCTCCTCAATAAACGGGAGTGATTGGCACAAAGAAATACATTTTTAGAACTATTGAACTGGACAAGATTCGGAAAAAATTTAACCAATGTGATAAGATTATACAATAGAATAATCTAAAGCTTAGCAGGATAATTTTTCCTCTCACTTTTATACCATGTTTGGTGCCAATTTTGAAGGGAAGGACATGGATGAAATTATATAATTTGTTTAAAGATATAATTGGAAGATGTTAAATTATAATAAAATAATAATTTTATTGATCACATGTGTATTAGGTGGCATAAGATGTGGCGTGATCTTGAGGAGAAAAACATGATCATGACATCTAGCAATTTGATGGAAATACATGGTAAAATCATAAGGGATTAAGCTTAATGAAACGACAACTATCATGATAATGGTAAATGGTAACTTGAAGTTACCATAAGGTGAATTTTCAAAGCTATTCTATAAATACCTCCTCCTATTAGGCCAAAATTTTGGCCAACTTGAGGAGAGAAAGAGGGAGAGATTTCAGCTAAAAGAGGAAGAAAGAAGGAGGAAGAAAAGAGCAAGGAAAACTTAGGTAAATCTGGACATCCAATCAAGGTAAGATCATGAATCTTACACTAGCTCATGTTGTCATATGGATTGTTGGTCTTAGATATAATTTTAATGGAGGTTGAAAGTTAGAAACCCTAAGTCTAGTTGCTGCCTACATAAGGATGAATGAGGATGATCTTGATTTAGAGTAAGCATGGTGATTAAAGGTTAAAAAGAGGCTTAAATCTAGTGTTGTTACATACTTTGTGAAAGATTTCATGATTGCTCACCTAGGGTATGTGGTTCAGCCAACAAGGATTCATAGGGTTAGAATTTGATTCAAATTGATTTGATTCTTTTAATGAGTTTAGAAGATGAAATTGTGTAGGATTATGTTGAGAAAATGTGTTTGGAAGCATTAACATTGAAAATGAAATTTTTGGGTTCTAGACCCTATGTTTCAACCAAGCTTAAATCTAAAGGAAAGAATTGGATTTTGATTAATCTACATTCAAATATGGATTCTACATAAAAAATTATATAAGAGAAGCATGTAGAAGTTACGTTAAGAAAGATGATACAAAACCCTAAAATCAAGGATAAAGGGATTAGGATTGTAGGTCAAGTTCTTAATAAAATTGTTTGGGTTAAAACTTAGAATGCCTTTGTTGTGTAATTGATAGGCATTGATCTTGGGCAAGAGGAAACTCAAGAACAAAGAAAAGAGAGCAAAAAGCAAGAGTTTGAACAAGGTAGTAAGAACTTACAATTTTAGTATTAACTTGTATTGGTTGTTTTGCTATGTGTTTTATGCCATGATGTGGTTGAGCTAGCTCTGATGTGATATGCTTAATGTCATATCCAGTAATTTGGTAAATATGAGTAAGGATATTTCTAGACATTTAAGGGCCATAATAAGAGGAAGAAATGAGAGGAAACAACTCTTAAAGTTATGTTAGTGTCGGGGCAAAAGTATAATTTCCAAAAGTTACGAGCAAGTTTATGTAATTTTGAAAAATATGTTAGAAACCCTAAACAATTATGAGATAATTATGGAAATTAGGGAAAAACCTCCTGGACAGTATATTAATTTAAAAAAAGTATATTTTTATAGGAAATAATTATTATGAATTTCTAGTCGATTTTGAAATCTTGACTAATCAAGAAAAAATGGTCAAAAGTTAATTATGGAAAAATATTTTTGAGGCTCAAAAAATTGAGAAAAATAGGGATAATGTACCTTGAGAATTATATGATAGTGTAAAAGTGTTTTTATTCCCAAATTACCCTTAGAAAAATTATAAAGGAATTTAAGGGCTAATTAAGCCAAATTAGGGACTTTTATTTGGAAAATTTCAAATAAATATTTTAAGAAAAATAAAATTATGAGAAAATTCACAAAGTATCCAAGGAATTATAAGAGATTATGGAGATAAAATGAGGCCTTAAATGTTCAAAAATTTCTTAAATGTCATCCCGCATAAAGAAATTACTATGAAAGGAAAAATAGTTTTCTTCCTTACTATTAATAGAAAATTGTGATGGTAACAAAGGAGGGCATTTTGGGAAGAGAAACATGATAATAATATGTTATGGATCTGACGTAAAATAATTATAGTGGCCAAGATACTGTAATTATAGAATAGGAGTTAATTTCAATGAAAAGTGTACTGTCAGAAAATAAAGCACTCTCTTGTCTTTTACTTGGCCGACATTGTGCCACTTGTCAAGTCATGGATGGAAAGGATTAAGGTGTCACTTGCCAAGCCAAGTATGAAGAGGATTTTGATTTTAGAAAATCATTTTCATTTAGAATTATTTTAAGTTGGGAAATTAGTGCAAGATTAAGTAGGGTGTTGACACATCATCATTATAATTAGCTTGATCTGCGCCATTGATCGGACTGGGACGTCACCTTTTGGGTCATCAAAAATATAATTGCATCAAATAATGTAGTATAGGGCACAACCTATCATTCTTCTTGAGGAGCACTTTTATTAAAAAACCTAGACTAAATAGGCTATCAAAAACATATTCATTTGGGTAAAAATGGGGGTTTTAGTTAATAAAAACAGTACTGCAATAAAGGTAAAATGCAAGGAAGTAAATCTTTTAGGTCTTTTTAAATTAATTAAAGAATGCTTTGGATTAAAGGGAAAATATGATGAGATAGACTCTTGATGATGAAAACTTGGCTATCATTCCTCTTAAAATGATATGGGAGTTATGAAAATCTCTAAGTCTAGATAAAACTCCAAGCAATCACTTAGGTCTAATGCTTTAATTAATGAAAGCTTACTTTGATCAAAGTTAATTATCACCTCTCAAAACATTATTAAAAACTACTTAGAATGTAAGTAAATGGATAATACAAATGCCCTCAATGATTGTCAATCAACAACCATAGAAACCAAGCAAGCAAATTAACTATCAATAATCATTGACAACCAACTAACTAACAAGGAATCAAAACTAAAATATATATATATATATATAAAATCCAACATAAGACATCATCCAATTCAATTACAATAGTCTAATCATAAGATTTACTGATTAGTAATCAAGTCTTACATAAAAAGTAGAAATTTTTAAATCTAGAAACATCTAACACATGTTCAAGCATAGAACTAGACTAAGAAAACTCCCCTAATGTGTCCATGAGCTCAAGCTTTGTCCTCCATCACCAAGAGACTAAGGATTTAGCCTCTCGTAGCTTCAACCTTGCCATAATCACTCTAAGAGTTTTCTGCCAAGAGGAGTGCCAAAAATGGAGTTGAAAATGTGGAGAAGAAGATGACGGAAATGGTTTAATCGGTGTAGAATTGAAGGAAATGTCACAACTTGGAGACACAGTGCCACTACAGAATGACCTAGTTCCAAAACGCACAGTTTCACTGAAGATACGTCCAAGTCATGACCTGGGGCATTCTATGTCGTGACATGGGGACAAAGAGACACTTCCAGTTTTGCGTATTGGCTCTTTTGATCTTGTGGCTCCTTAAATGCTCCATCTTTAGTCTTTAAGCCTCCTCCAAATGCCTAAAAACAAAAGTAAAGAGCTTTGTAAAAATTAAACAAATTAAAGATTAAGGCATTTATATATTGCACAAGATAATTGACCCTTTTTTTAATCTTAAATCAGCAAAATGCAATGCACAAACCGACATAATCAAAAAGGGATAAATGCATGCATAATGAGGGCGAAAGTGTTGCAAAATACCATAAAACACTCAAGAAAACTATGTAAAAATTAGATTTTATTAGATGGCTAATATAAGAGGCTTGGCTTATAAATAGCCATCTCCCTCCCTCACAAGACATAATATTCAGCCACCTAAGAGGAGGTTCTTGCAATTTGATTTCTTGAAGTGCAATCAAGAGAAAGCAACCTACTTTGATCATATAAACTTGGACACAAGGTTAGTAGGATGTTCTATCTTGTTTATTGCTTAGTATTATTGGATTGGGTGGTTGAAAAATGTGGTTTCCCTCAAGGGGAGATGCTAGGCTGAATTGTGTTAGAGTTAGGGAAGGAAAATTTTGATGTCAAACCTAATTAAAACACATTGGATAAAGCTTGTTTCAAGTGATATTGTGTTGAAATTTGAAAGATTTCATGACATGGATGTTGTGTGTGCTATTTGGCTAACTCTGAATCTTTATCCTAAGATGTGATTTTGTAAGTTTTGATGCTTCCTTTGGCTTTAAAATGGAATTGGAGTAGGGTAAACTAAAAGAACAAGTTTTGGGAGCATTGGAATTAAAGTTGGAAAGTTAGGGTTTTTGTGTCACCCTTTTTGACTAGACCCGTTTTGGAAAGGAATGAGTTTTCTTTTCTCGAATCCAAGCTCATATTTGGATTCTAAAATTATGTAGGATTAACCTAAGAGGATAATTTTTAGGTTGAACAAAATGAAGCTCCAAAATTCAAAGAATAAAGGGTTAAGAGTTACTTAAGTTTTGTCATTTAGTCTTGTGTGGTTTAAGTTGTAATATGGTTGCCCCTTTTGTAATTTAATGTTTGGGATTTGATATTTGTAGAGGAAAAGAGCAAGAACAAAGATCAAGAAAGTAAGTTGATCAAGATGTCTTGCCCATTGCATGTTAGATATTGCTCAATTATGAGGAAGAGTTAATTCCCTAATGATAGCAAATGTTGAAATGCTTGATGATAGTGCATGTTTGATGTTATGGTTGATTTTATCTTACTATTAGGATTTCAATGAAATATCATTCCTTCCAAATACAAAAATTTTCCTAGGGGTAGAACCATCAAGGAGGAAGAAGAAAACATTGAAAGAATGATGTGTATTTATAAAACTTCCTTGACTTTTGACAATGTAAATAAATATATAGATGGATGCTGTAAACCCTTTAAGCTGTTATCTTGGATCTATAATTTGACTATGTTGCCGGATGTGTTAAATTATGAAATTTGGTATGATTATAGTTCACATCTTAAGCTTCAAATCAATAGATAGAATGTTCAATTTGGTTATGTGTATGATTTATAGTGATTTTTCAAATTTAAGGTTTGAATTCTAGAAAAAGTTTTTGACCAATGGAAGAGTAGTAATTTCCGTACAAATCATTTGTGATGAGAGCCTTTTTGTCGTTCGCTTTGGGGTTCTCAATCAAAAATTAAATCCAAGCTATGCAGTGTAGTGCAAACTCGGGTCGTTTCACGCTTGGGAACCTTAATTAATTACCTAAGTTAGACTAAATGCCATGCAATGCAATGAAAAGGGGTCTTTGGGTTTTTAACATTTAAATGAATGGTGCCTAAACTGAATGTAATGAAAACAAATCTAAGATACTATGTTTTTAGTGTTTTAAGATAATAATGATGTAATGGAAATGATTGATAGGTAATCTCTTGAAAATGGTTTTGATGGCAATCATAGTTCACTTAAACAATGGGAATTTCACAAATCCATTAGGTTTTCTTAATAAGAACCTCAATAACTAATTGAGTCCAAAGTTTACATTAATGAACTCATTAATGAAAACTTTGTTTAGCTTCCCTAATGTGTAATTTTGGAATGATCATGCAATTGGCTCAACGTAACACACAATCAACTCAGTACCGAAACATAACTATGCAAGATAGGAGAGAATCATGAGAGTTACAATAAGCATATATGCAACTACATATATTAAAGCACAAAATTCAACATCAATCAATCCAAATTACAATTGTTAATCATTAACCAATGATTACAGACCTAACCAAAGTGTCTAACTAAGACTTTACAACTCCTATACCCAGGAAATTATAAACACATAGCTAGAAACTAAAGATTAAAACTAAAACTCCCCTTTGAAGCTTGGAAACTCATGCTACTCCACCATCTTCAAGAGTTGGAAAAGCTTAGCTCATCATAGCCTTGGAATCAGCTCCAACCAGAGGTAAATCTTCAGCCATAATAGTCTGGAGATGAGGGAAATGAAAGTGGATGAAGAAGAAGTGCAGGAAAATGAAAGGTGAAGGAGATGGAGATGGAGGATTAGGGTTCAGTGGGAAAGATGAGAGGAGACGATGATAGAAACATAGGTGGTGGCTCCTCTCTTATGTCTTACCTCACCCATACCCAAAATAGGGTTTCTAACCCGAAAATGACGTGTATGGGTCGGTCCCTGGAGGTGGGTAGGTCATATTTTTCCGAAATGGTTGGGTCTAAAAAGTGCTGATACGAGGGGTTTGCCGCGGCGAACCATGGCAGAGGGCTTTCCTAATTGATGGCCGACGTTTGCCGCGGCGAACTATGGCAAAGGTTCCTCTTTGCATCTTGTGACTTGAGTCTTTAATCTTGGTCCTGATCTCAGGTGTCCTACATTGAAAAGCAACAATTTGAAGCATCAATTGTCCTAGAAATCAATTGAATACAATTAATAACCAATTATGACAATTTTACCCTCAAAAAGACACTAAATCAAAGTAAGGACTCTTAATCAAAATTAAGCACAATTATCATTGAAAAGGAGCCAAAATCTATGATAAAAACCCTTAAAATGATATGAAATAACATAGAACAATTGGGTTCAATCAATTTGTGATAATTTCTTCGATCAAGTCTTTATCGATAATGTTTCAGATTAATATGTTTAAAATGTTTTTTTCATGATAACTTAAATTATCATAAACTGTTTGATAAACTGAATAATCGGTCATCTGTTCTAAAAAGATGAAACATCTTTCTTTAAACTATTCTTCACAATGCTTTTCAGAGAAATTGATGCTATCTTATCTTTAAGCTTTTCTCAGTCTTCATTAAACATTTTATAATCTTATGAAAAAAAGAGAAGGCACTTGATTGAATTTACAAGCTTTCTAACTGATTTCAGAAATATTTTCTTGTTGACTATATTTCATCATTTATTGATCATTTGTTCCATAAAGTGAATGATCCATAATAACATCGATAAACGACTTCATCTTTTGAGTCTCATTCTTTTCTATTAATCAATAACTTAATCAATTAAGAGCTTATCAATCAGGAATTTGATAATTTGATTCTCTGATTATCTGATCTTTGATTTCATGATTTCCATTTCCTGTATTAAATCAAAGGATCAACGTTCTTCTGTTATTCATTCGCATATTCACTTGAGAAGAAAACTTATCTTTGTAGTGAGACATTTCCACAGGTTACGATGCTTAATGGATACATTTCATAGGCTCAAGCTACTTGTGTCAAAAGCTTTTATTACGAACAATTGTTGTAACTGTCGAACACACGCAAGCGATATCCCAACGGCTACAAGTTCTTGTGTCTAACAGAAAATTGAATATCTCTAACTATAAGTGGTGCAAAGAGCATTGAATAAAGTAGAGAATTCACCAAGCTACCAACTCTCGAAATTAATCTCTGTATTCTTTACTCTGTTTTATTGAGCTTTAGTGCTTATCGTACAAACTCTAAAACAGAGTCTGTAATTCTTTCTTTTCTCAAATCTGTGAGTGACTCAAGAGTATGGGACTCTTGAGGGGATTGTAACCTTACAATAGTAAGGGATAGTAGTTGAGAATGACTCAATTGTTGTATTGTGCCACCAAGAGCCCGTTAAATCTTGGGGTTTAGTGAAAAACTCAGAGGCACTCTGAGGACTAGACGTAGATCAAGTGGTTGAGACCGAACTAGTATAATCTCCTATGTTGTTCTTCATCTGTTCATCCTTGGTGACATCTTTGTTAACCTATCTCCATTGCATTATTTAGTTATTTATTTTATTAAGTCAATTTTTATATATCACCCTATTCGCCTCCCCTCTTAGGTGAAATTGTCACTAAAAAAATTTAGATTACATTCAATTTTATTAAATTTAATTTAACCATAGAAAGTAAGTATGATCTAATTTCAATTTGAATTTTTCTAAAAAAAATTATTTGCTTTTTGTATAAGAAACCTAAGTAATTAAATAGTTGTTTGATATGATACATGAAATGATAAGAGCGCATGATTGGATTTCCCTGTCGGTGTAACAGGATGGATATATTCCATATAAATTTTTAAATATAACTTCTTTTCGGAAAAGGAAAAATCCAGAATTGTTTTTCACAAGACTAATGTTGGATGACACAGATAGAAAATCGTGTTCCTCAAGTACGTATCATGGTGAATTTGAAACTTATGAGTAAAACTTTATAGGGGAAAGTGGGTAAAAAAGATCTTGATTGGAAAATTAATTGATCATAACTACCTAAATTTGGATGGCTGTAATTCTTTTTGAATTATCTGTAATATATTTTTTAACTATGCGGAAATGATTTTTGTTTTGAAAACTTTTGCATAAAATCAAAAATAAATTAAACACAACTAAAGAAGAGTGCACCGTTGTAGATGAATTACCGATCATTTTGACCAATGAAATTTTTAAACTGGTACTTTTAAACAATCTTCCCAGAATTATAATGAAAAAAACTTACTCCTGCTCGGATCCAGTGATGCTTAAAATTGACTATGAAATACTCCTCCGGTCCTTAATATGGGACCTAATTATTAAGTTAATTTTGATCCTAAATTTTATTTATTTCTTATATTTATCAATTCTTCCTAAATTACCCCTATGGATACTCCCTTAACCATAATCAAGTAAGTTGAAGAGGGAAGATATTAAGAAAGATAATTATAGTGTTTTAAAAAAACATATCATATTTTTTTATAATTAACTAATTTACTTAACTTTCTTAATTTAATCAAATTAGTTAAATACGTTTTATATTAAGGATCGGAGAAGTACCAAATACTAAATAATTAGATAAAAATTATTCTCTCTTATCCTAAATGTAGAAGCTAGTTGGGGTGTTTGTTTTACTCATAAGATCCTAATTTACTTTATCACTCAAATTTAGTTATAATATTCTTTTCAAACTACTTCTATTAATGGTACATGTTAAAAAAAGGTTTTTCTACAGAAGTAGTTTCCATTGCAAACAAGGATTTAACACCGTGTATTAAGAAAATTAACATGATTTTTTAATAAATAATTATTTTAACTAATTTATTTAATATTTATGAATTAGTTATCAAACTCTTTTATTTAATAAGAGAGAGAATATAATTATTAGATTTTCATATACAACCTCTGGATCTTAATGTGAGATTCATTTAATTAATTTGGATGGATTAAGAAAATTAATTAAATTTGTTATTTGTCAAAAAAGTGTGTGGATTCTTTCAAATACCTTTTGAATCATTTACAATGAAACTAACCCTTAATGTAAACACCTTTAACATGATTAATTTATAGGGATAGTTTAGAAAAACAATGATAAATATAAGGAATAAAGTGGATGACATATTATATTTTGAATTAAATCTTATCTCAACTAACTTTTACATTAAGAATTTAATGTATGACATTCTGCCTTAATGAAAAAAAGAGAAAAGAATTATTTCATGCGGTTATTTTTAACATGTCAATGTGTTTTTCCATACTTTGACTCGGGAGATGTTTAGATAAAAACTAAGCATTAGTTTTAAAAGTAATTTTATAATATAAGAAATAAGTATGCATGTGAGAAAAATTTTATTTCGACTTACATGAAATTACTTTTTCAAAGTAATTTTTCATTATTCCAAATACCCCTCAATGTTAAAGAAACTGCAGCTTTCAACCCTATCTGCACAACCCATCTAAGTGCCACCCTATTTGCACAACACATCTAAGTGCCACTTCTGTGGGGTGAAAGTTTGTTGCTTGGTCAAATCAGACTTATATTATAACAAAATTAAATTATGATTAAATCACACATAAAATTTATTGAAATTAGTTCTTTTATATGAACAAGAAAAATTCAGTCGTCAAATTTTATATAATGCATGAAATACCTGTCTAATTTTATTATTAAAAAATAAAATTATCCTTTTTCAATGTAAATATTTTGAATTTTTGAAAATATAATATTTGCCAATGAAGGAAAATTAAACGTAAATAAGGATATCAAGTAATAGAGATTAAATAATGTCAAGGGCTCTCTTGTTCCCTTTCTAAAAGCAAATCTGCTAGTTAAGTGGGTCCACAAAATTTTTTATTAAGCAATATTTGGTATCTGAAAATTTTTGTGAGTTCAAATTTGCTCCGAAAATTTAGAATTGTAGTAATATTGCTCTCTGTCATTAAAAACGTTGATGATCAATATCATTATTTTCATTGTCAAAGTTAGTTTTTTAATAGTAAAAGGCAAATGATTTTAGTACTCTTAGGTAATAAAGACTTTCATAACAAGTTTATACCTTAACCCTTATTTAATTACCACATTAAACTGCATGAAGTGGATCATAGTACTCCATCCGTCCCTTATTATAAGAAACAACTACCAAAATCATGAAGTCTAAAATGTTTGTTAAATTTAGTTAAAAGTAATAAATATGTAAGATATATATTTATAATCATACTCTTATTTATAAAGAGAGTACATAAGAGATAATAAGTGAAAGTTTATTACAGAGAAATAATAACTAGCATATATTTAGTATAACTAGGGTAAAAGTGAAAAGATGAGTTTAAAATTTCAGATAAACATAATTTGTTTCTTATGTTTAGAAGATACGACCATAAGAAAGGTTTTTTTTTTTTTTTCCTTTTTTTTTTAAATAAAAAGAGACGGAGGGTGGAAAGTACGGGATATCTTTAACACGATTGACTATCCATGAGTCTCACGCTTTCTCGCTATTTTCTCTCCCAAAACAATTCCAATTGATAATGGAATTATGGAGGCTGACTCTTGGTTCTAATTGATGTGCCCGGTATGATCAGCTCATTAATCCCCCTTTTACTGCCATTTTTCAATAAAAGAATATTGTATTTTTATTTATAAAAGCACTTTTAGATTTCAGTTTTCACACATATAATACACATACACACTCAATGTGTTAATTGTATTGTTACATACTTCCATTTGTCAATAAAATAATATTGTGTTGAATATTGATTATGTGGGTTGCGAAAATATAGATGGGAAATTACAGGTGTTAATTGTGGACAAGGACAAAATTAAAAAAAAAAGTAATTTATTTTTCATGATATTTATAAAAATGGAATTTTCTTAAGGGAAAATCACAAATAAAGACCCTCAAATTAGCAAAATTAGAATATGGTCACCTGAATAAGCCAAATTATTATGAGGGACCTGGTCTCAAATTACAAATAGCAAATGTTGGTGAAAAGACAAAATTGCCCCTCAGTAATTTGAACGAGCTAAAACCGCACACATAGTCCCCCCACTATCGACAACTTCCCACTGTTCTCTGCATTCTCCCCATTTTCTCCATTTTCGCACACCTGCTTATGCCCATTTTGACAGAAGAGTAGTGTGGAGAGGAGTGTTGCAACCGCAAAGACCATATTTGGTGTGACAAAGGTGAACAAAGCTGTGGTTTATTGGTACTGTCGAAGGGTTCAAAGAAGTCGAAGGCATTGCATAACATTGTGGCAGCAATTGCTTTAAGTGATCAGAGTTAGCAGCTACATTGGGTGAGTGATTGTCGTAAGTTTAGTGGCTGATTTTGTTTGGATTGGTTGCTGCAAGAATGTGTGAATTATTGGCGAAAGTAAAAGAGTTTAGGGCAGGAAGGGAGAAGTATCCAAATTTTGATTAAGTGATGAAGAATGTTTTACTGTGAAAAAGATATGTTTTTTTTGCTAAATAACCTGTGGGAATGGTATTTGTGTGTGGGGGGGGGAATGACAATATTAGTTTTCTAGATGACAATAATAGTAGGGAAAATAACGACATAGGATATGGTTAGGGGTAAATTGAATTGAAGAGGTACTAAGTGTGTTTTGTTGTAAATGAGAAGATGGACGGTGGGGTTTGACAAGTTCAATAATGAAAATAACAATTTAAGAACAGCAAATGACAAGCTGTTGATTAATTGGGAATAAGAAGATGTCAATGCGAAGTTGACAAGTTGGTAATGGGAAATAACAAGTTTATAATAGTGAATAACAAGGTTTGTATGCGGAAGTAAAAAGTTGATAATAGGAAATGATTTGTTTGAATAACAAAGCTGAGTATGACAATTTGATAAGTTTATCATTTCAAATGACAAGTTAATAACTTTAAATGACTAGTGTATGATCAAAAATAACAATAATGATAAGTATGTGGGAATAACTAGTTGAGCTTAAAGATTTGACAACTTTTGTAGAAAAAATAACAAGTTTATCATAGGCGTTTGATTGACAGAACGAGTGTTGACAGAATTGTTGTTAGTTAGTTAATAAGTTGTGTTAGTGAACTATTCTATGTTGAATATTCTGTAGGAAAAGGGACATGGTGAAAGAGAGCCTTTCTGTCGTTCGCCTTGGGGTTCTCAATCAAAATTTAATCCAAGCTATGCAATATAGTGCAAACTCGGGTCGTTTCACTTTTGGGAGCCTTTATTAATTACCTAAGCTAGACTAAATGCCATGCAATGCAATGAAATGGGGTTTTGGGTTTTTAAGACTTAAATGAATGGTGCCTAAACTAAATGCAATGAAAACAAACCTAAGATACTATATTTTTGGTGTTTTAAGATAATAATGATGGAATGGAAATGAATGATAGGAAATCTCTTGAAAATGGCTTTGATGGCAATCATAGTTCACTTAAAATATTGGGAGTTTCACAAATCATTAGGTTTTCTTAATAACAACCTCAATAACTCATTGAGTCCAAAGCTTACATTAATGAACTCATTAATGAAAACTTTGTTAAGCTTCCCTAATGTGTAATTTTGGAATGATCATGCAATTGGCTTAATGAAACACACAATCAACTCAGTACCCAAACACAACTATGCAAGATAAGAGAGAATCATGAGAGTTACAATAAGCATATATGCAACTACATATATTTAAGCACAAAGTTCAACATCAATCAATCCAAATTACAAATGTAATCATTAACCAATAATTACAGTATCAGTCCCAAGTTCCTAACTAAGAAATTACAACTCCTAGAACTAGAAAGCCATAAATCATAGCTAAAAATTGTAAACTGAAACTAAACTCCCCTTTGAAGCTTAGGAACTCAAGCCACACCACCATTCTTCAAGAGTTGATAAACCCTAGCTCTCCATAGCTTCAAGAAAAGCTCCAACTGAAGTGAATCCGTCGGCCATGGTAGCTGGGAGTGGAAGGAATTGAGATGGAGTGAATGAAAGATGAAGGAAATGGATGGGGAAGAAGATGGAGGTGGAGAGGCAAGAGGATGGGAGAATAGAGGTGTTGGAGGAGATGGAATGGAGTGTATGGTCGAAAATAGGGTTTCTAAGGGTTTTAGGGGTCCATCTGGGTCGGATCATAGATTAGAAGCTCCATTTTCGCGTTCTGATCCGGATCTGGCGTTGCTGATATGAAGAGTTCGCCGCGGCGAAGCATGCCCGAGAGGAGCTCCGCCTAATCTTGTGATTTTGCCGCGACGAAGATGTAAGTTGGCCGCGGCGAACTCTGCCCGAGAGATTACTGGTGAGATTTCAATTTGGCGCCGCGGTGAAGAGAATCTTCGTCGCGGCGAACTCTATTAATGCTGATACTCTGATCTTGTGTTGTGTCATCCTTTGGTCTTTGATCTTGGCTCTAATTCTCAATTGTCCTACAATAAAAAGCAACAATTTGAAGCATCAATTGTCCTAGAAATTAATTGAATACAATTAATAACCAATTATGACAATCTTAACCTCAAAAAGACACTAACTCAAAGCAAGGACTCTTAATCTAAATTAAGCACAATTATCATCAAAAGGAGCCAAAATCTATGATAAATACCCTTAAAATGATATGAAATAACATAGAATAATTGGGCTAAATCACATGGCATCTGAGGGAGCCTCCAAATCAAAATCGGCATACAATGGCTGGTTGCTATTTAGAAGGGAGTATTTGGCGACATTAGATGATACTAATATCATAGGCAAACAAAAAAGAGACGCTGTGTCAAAGGCATAGAGAGCTTTGTCTGATGAGGAGAGGAAGAGTTACACAGAGGAGGCAAAGAAAAGAAGGCCAAAGAAGATTGAAGAGGAGAAAAAGAAGAAATATGTACCATTATTTTTAACCCGAGTGTCCATGAAAGGTTTTAAGAAATTATTGCACTTTGTGAATAATAATGATGAGTTAAGGGATAGGGTGGAGAGGATAAGATTTGAAAGCTTGTTGAAGGTTGGATTGAAGAGACTCCCTCACGATCTCATTGTGACTATGCTAAGATCATATGACCCACCAACACATCAATTTACAATCTGGGGAAAAATTGAGGAAATAGGAGTAAAATATGTTGAGAAGCTCCTAGGAATACAACATGGTGGGGAGAAGATTAAAATTGAAGTTTCGGAGGATGACGAAATGTACAAAAACTTGAAGAATGAGCATCAGAGATTGTCATTCACCAAAATACTGAATGACATTATTTCTGGGGAGGAGGATCACATATTTGAATTCTTGTTGGTCCTATACATGCTGGATACCTTTCTATGTCCGTCATCTAGCTCAAAAGTGAGTGAGAGGCTGGTGAGAGTCATGCGTTCCATGATGGATGACTTTGCAAAATATGATTGGGCAACACATATTATGGAGGACCTATGGAAAGAAATGGCCGACTTTGTGAAGCTGTATAGATAGGGTAATGATGGGCAGGGGAGCAGTACTGTTGGTGGCTGCATATACTTGCTTCTGGCATGAGTATTTTGTTTCTCACTGTGTAGTACTTTATTGGCAATATGCACAATGTAACTGGTGATGATATGTGGTGTTGCAGCTTTTTTTTGGTGAGCATTTTAACCTCATCCAAGGTTCACCGCGAGGCTCCACCAGTGCTATCCAATACTGGATAGATGAGAAGATCAAAGAATTGGCAAGTACTGAGAGAAAGAGCATCAGGGGGCTCTTGTATGGTGAGAAAGGGAGTGATGTTGTGTCTAGCAAAGACAAGAGGATAAATATTGACTCTCTGGACCCGGTATGTATATCTTTGGTAGAGTGATATTCTTGGTGAAGTGAACTTCTTGTTTGTGATAGTTACATTGTCCTTTGATAATCTGAAGTTGGTATATATAAAACTTATGTTGTGATTGGGTTAAGTGAACTTGTCATTCGTTATAGTTGATATTGTTACTTGATAAACTTAACCTGTTAAAAACGGAACTAAAGTTGTGATTGGGTAATGTGAACTTGTGATTTGTTAAAGTTTAGGTTAGGGTTGTTATTTGATAAACTTGTTATTGATTATACTTGAGTTGTGATGGGGTCAAGTGAACCTATCATTTGTTACAATGTAGTTGTTATTTGATGTACCGAAGTTGTTAATTATAATTCATTAGTTGTGATTGGCTAAACTGAACTAATCATTTGATATAGCAAAGTTGTTATTTGACATATTGAAGTTGTTATTTATACTACTGATGAACTTGTTATTCGTAATAGTAATAGGTTGTTATTTGTTATAGTGTAGTAAGCTTGTAAGTTCATATACTGAAGTTGTTATTGATAATAGTTAACTTGTCACTCGATAAAATGAGATTGTCACTGGATAAAATGAGATTGTCACCTGTAATAGTGAGGTCATGATGTGGTATAATTATGTTGCTAGTAAACTGATAAAGGCCATTGTCATGCAGAAGCTAAAGTAGTTACATGCACGATTAATGAAGAGGATAGAAGAAAGCCATCAGAGGCTAATGAATATGGTAGATGAGGAGCTCATGAAGGTGCACATTCCAAGAGAGACAAATGGCAAGAGAAAAGGAAATGCTCCTGCTGAGACACTCGCATCAATTGTCAATGGCTCTGAAGATGATAATGAGGAGAGATAGAATACTGGTGAGACTAGTGAAGCTGTGCAAAAGAATGATGGAGGGCGTGATGGTGAGAGTAGTGAGGGGAAGGAGAAGGAAAAAGATGACGAAGGGAGTGATGATGAGACAAGTAAGGAGGAGGAGGAGGACAAGGAGAAGGGTGATAGGGGGAGTGATGATGAGACAAGTGAGGAGGAGAATAAGTAAAAAGATGATGGAGAGAATGATAAAGATAGTCAGAACAAGGATGAGGGACAGAGTACACAGAAGGATCATGGAGACAGTGTAGGCAATGCTGATGGGGATGGTGATGAAATGGAAGAAGGGAAGAATGAAGACAAGGGTGATGGAACCAGTGGTGACAAGGACAATGATGAAATGGAGGGTGACATACCCATGCCTAGTACCCCCATAAACCTGTCATCCAATCTTGAAGGTGATGATATGGAGGGTGACATAGCCATTATTGTATCCCCCCTAGCAATTGTCAAATATCTTGACCTTGTTGAGAGCAAAACCCCCATTATGGTGGAACCTGTGACAGCAGCTGAAGGTGTGCAGGCACAACAAGTAAGGAGATCTACCAAGGTTTGCTTCAGTAAAATTAAGTCTCCTTGGTTGAAGTTGAAGGCACAGACAAGGTTGAAGAGGCCTACGAAGGATAAAGATGTTTTCTTCACCATTGTCAGCCGAAGTGTGAAAGGTGATGAAGGCGACTAGTAAGTATTGTGATGCTCGGCTTTTGTCATGGTGTTTTGTTATCACATATTCACATAACCTATATGCTAACTCACTTCAATCATTGTCAGTACTTTGATTAAAATGTATGATGAAGATATCAGCCGATGCTTGCTACATTCTCTTGGGGGAAATAACAGAGTTAGTAACAGGGTCATGTCATTAGTTTGTAAGGCTGTGGTGGATGAGCAATAGGTGGTGGAAGGGCAAGTAAGGAGGCATATTTTTGATGTGGACTTGATGGTGAGGTTTCTTTATTAGTTTGTGGAATGATAAGTCTGGATAGGAAAATTAAAAGTCCTCAAAGGGAAATGACAAGTGTAGTATGTAAAGTAACAACACTGTATAGGCAAATAACTGTTTAAAGAAACTAATTGTAAACTGACAATATCAATTTTTGTTCTTTATCAGGAGCTAATGATCTGTGACCCAGCTTGGTGGGACCCTAACTATCATGTCGACAAATAATTCCTTACTTTGTCGGGTATAACATAGGTGAATGTGACTTGATTATGGGTCCTGCACTTGTTGGTGAGTACTGGTTTTGCTTTGCCCTTAAACCCAACACCATGGAGTTCTATGTCTGGATTCCATGCGAGGAATTGTTTAGCCTAAGAAGACCACAACTAAGAAGAAGCAGGCAGTCACCTATGACCCTTAGGAAATGGCCATAGCAGGATATGTAAGAATCATGTGGGCATATTACATTTTATTATTACTGTATGAAATTATAGTGATGTTGATGAATACCTGATATATGTGTAGAGAGAGAGGTTCCATGACATTATCCGTATGGTTAGGCCAGATTTGATTGAGAAAATGCCAAACTTGGAAATTGTGTAGCCTAATGTACCTTAACAGAGTAATTTGTGAATATACATACACTGCACATGTAATTTGCTGATTTCCTATATTTATTCTGGAGTTGTTAAACTGTGATGGTGGTGCTGTTCTCAGGAGAGACTGTAGGGTGTATGTCCTAATATGGCTCAGCAGATGGTGTCACACCTTACTTATATAATACCTTAGCATTCATTTAGAACCATTCCAGACCACTTTGGATGGTCTTAAGCTTAAAAATTTCAATTTGGACGTTAATTTTCGGAAAATTACTGTTCACTGTCCAGTTTTCAGATTACAGGTCCAACTTTGAAAAATCATAACTAATTCTAGAAATATCGTATGGAGGTGTTCCAAAATTCTACGGAAAGCTCTTTCAATGCTCTTTAAGGGAAAAATATTTAACTGATCTCATCCTCACTGAAAACGTACAGTTTATTGGATTAAAATTACTATTCATTTGGTAAAATCTGGACTTTCCAGATTCTGCACCTTAACTTCAAAAATTCATATCTCATTGTATACACACCCAAATGATGTGATTTACCACTCATTTTAAAGCTTGGGATATGCATTATAAGTGTACCAAATTCCGTAGCTTAACTCATTCATATGATAGGTCAAACTGAAGCTTGAAATTAACTGCTTCAGGACCTACGTTTTATCCCTTAATATCTCTTTATTTTAATTCTTTTTATTTCTTTGGCATACCTAACATGGCCTTAATCTTTCTCATTCATACTCATATACTTTCATTCATGCCATAAACATCCTAAGCATATACATTGAATTGATGGCATTCATAACATAACTTACAATATAGGAGAATTATACATTGAATAATAACATCAATCATTAGCATTAATAATTCTCCACTTCTTCTCCTTGCTTCTCATGCCCTTAGTGCCCATCATTGATTTGACCTAAATGGTTGGTTAGGGAGGGGGTGAGATTCGGGGAATCTCAGTAGCAAACACTACCACATACATGCACAAGATGGATGCTAGTGTATGGTATGTAGTTTTTCATAAATTTAAGTTAACTAGTGACATGCCATCATGCTTTATGCTTGGTATAAAAATGCATGGCCATGGGAACATATTAAAAACAGCATTTCCAGCAATAATCATCATGTCACAACATCATTCAAACAACAAATACAAACCAACACATAAGCATACCATGTCAAGCACATAAAGGGTAAGTTCACTACCTTGCACTTCAAGCTTTCCTCTTACTTTTCCTTTGACTCCCTTGACTTTCCAATCATGTGGGCATTTGGTCAACATCACTAAACATCCTCTTGGATGTTTCAAAGGTCCTAAACATAACCATAATGATGACACAATCCATTAGGACCATTAGATTACATAAAGTTCAAGACTAGCTTTCTTGAACCTCAACCCCTTTCTCTTAGTCTTAGGGTTTTCTTTCTAGCTTTTCTAATATAAATCTTATCATTTTACATCCTTATGATCTATTTCCTATCAATTAGGACCACTTTAGATGGCTTTAGATTCAAGAATATCAAATCTGGAAATTTTGGTTCGCGGGTACTGTTCATGCAGAATCTCCAGAATTTTTGCTCAAATTTGAAAATTCATAATTAAATCTAGAAAACTCCAAATTGAGTGATTCAAGTCTCACTGAAAGCTAATTAAGTTAAATTTAACATAAAAATAGTTTCAGGAACCAATTCTACTCAGAACAGTACCAGAATTGTACGGAACTCGACAATCTCCCAAAAGTTCAACACTGTTTCCAGATTTCAAACCTTAACTTTGAAAAATCACCATAAATCGTACACATATCCAAATAAAGTGTTCTACCCATGTATTTAAAGCTCATAGAGTTTACTTTAAGCATGCCAAATTTCAGAACCAGATATGAGCAGTAACTAATTCGAAAAAGCCATCAAATCAGCACGTAATTCTTCCAAGTTTCACATAGATCCACTTGGATCTACCATACTTTGAGGTGTTCTAGCAAGATCTAACAACCGAACTCCCTTCCCTACTCATCAACCATTTCGACCAGCCATCAAAAGGGAGAGAAGACATATTTTCAACCATAAAAGAGAAAGAAACCAAGGCAAGAACACATCTAGAGCCAAGAACTCACCTTGAACCTTGATTGTATGACCAAAGTTGATGCCTTTCTCTTGGTTTTCCCTCAAAACTCTCTCTTTTTCCCTCTCTTCATGCCTTGCACGAAATTCCCATCTGATTTAGGGAAGAGATGAGCTCATTAATGTGTACAAAATATCCCACCAACCATCATTAATGTTATGCCAAGTGTCATTAGCCTACTTAATCTTAATCCTCTCTCTTAATTAACTTAAATCATAATGTAATTAAATTCCAAAGTCAAGATCCTCTCCATTGGTAGCTTGACACTTGGAAAGCTTTAATTACCATCCATTAAAGGCTTGACAAGTGGCGACTTGTGGCCCAAGTAAAGTGCAAGACTATGATTAATACTTTATCGGTGCACTTTTACTCCGGGTTTAACTTCTTTTCTCTAATTACAGTGCTCTGGCCTCTGTAATTATTTTCTGTCAGATCCATAAATTCTCTTTAATTTTAGAGAGTATCTATGAATTTTCTTAGCCCATAACACTTTCTTTAAGCCTTGCATAAAATTCATTTACTAAAATATCCTTTTATCGGCAGAACCGGCTCTTTAATTTCTTAAAGCCACTCTACTGGCAGGACTAATTTTATAAATTAGTACAACCTTTCAACCCTTTAACCTAATTTTTGTATACACTTTTGAGGTCTCTTGCTATTTCAAATAATTACCTCACATGGTATACTTTTTACCGGTAATAACCTCATAAATTCTGTTGAAGCTGCTTCAGGGGCATTTTCATCTTTTCTCTTCATAGAAGAGCCTTAGAATATTATTTCCCATTTTCTAGGATTTTCTTGGAATTCTCTGCGTACTCTTCTATTTTTACCCCTGTTGGTCATAACTTTCTGAATTTACAGTTTAGTCCCTTCTTGGACTTAGCTTCATATAATCTTCTCTTTGAGGCTTCTAGCTTAACCTTTGGCCTGTATCTAGTCTCTTTTCTCTTTTTGGGCCTTCGAGACTTTACTGGAGCCTCTAACCTTAATTATACTCGAGCCCTTGAAAACTTTTACTTTGCAGTTTAGTCCCTGAAACTGCTTTACCTTCCTTTTTCATCTTTGGGACTTCTGCTCACAGAGATCTGGTAACCTATTTAATTTAGGCTATTTCTGGAACTTCTAGGCCTAAAAGTCTAGATGTTACAGATGGGAACCCAATGTTCTACTAGAATACATCGAGGTGATGTCGTTTGCTTAATTGTTGTAACTGGTGAGGGGGCAAAGTGAGACCAACTTTCTGTTGAATCTATTTTGCAGGGAGAAGTGGCAGTTTTTCAGCATGATCTGATGTGGTAGCTGGTGAACCATGATAAAAATGAATACCGTGAGGATGTGCTAAATCTTTTTCCATATCCACAGAAGGGGCAAACGTCTAAAAGAAAGAGAAAGTCCCTATAGAGAAAGAATTTGGGCCATGAAGGACATTCACTGTAGATAATCTTACTACATTATTGTTATATGTAGTGAACTTGTTGCCTGCCCTTAACTACTACCCTGTTATGACAATTATGTAATGGTAAGATGACATTTTTATTGACATAATTTAAAGTATGTGTTCAAGTGATACTATTTCTACTTTTCTTTAATGTATGACAACATCTGTATGCCAAATAACAACTCCGGTTAAGCAATACATGAAGTTCCCTTTTTTTGTTTAATGAAATGACACTATTTCCACTTTCATTTAACATCTGACAATATCTGCATGCCAAATAACAACTCCAGTTAAGCGATACATGAACTTCATCTTTTTCTAATGAAGTGAAACTGTTTCCACTATTGTTTTAACGAATGACAACTTCAGTTTGCCAAATAACAACTTCAGAAGTGGAATTGGTGAAGTTCATTTTTTCCTGTTAAAATGACAATATTTCCACTTTTATTTATCTAGTGACAACTTCAATTTGCCAAATAACAACTTCGGAAGTGGAATTGGTGAAGTTCATTTTTTCCCCATTAAATTGACAATATTTCCACTTTTGTTTACCTATGACAAATTCAGTTTGCCAAATAACAATTTCTGAATTGGAATTGGTTAAGTTCATTTTTTCCCATTAAAATGACAATATTTCCACTTTTGTTTACCCAGTGATAACTTTAGTTTGCCAAATAACAACTTTGGAAGTGGAATTGGTGAAGTTCATTTTTCCCGTTAAAATGACAATATTTCTACTTTTGTTTACCCATGACAACTTCACTTTTTCAAATAACAACTTCGAAAGTGGAATTGGTGAAACTCATTTTTTTTCCTGTTAAAATGCCAATATTTCCACTTTTCTTTACTCAATGACAACTTCAATTTGCCAAATAACAACTTCGGAATTGGAATTAGTAAAGTTCATTTTTTCCCATTAAAATGACAATATTTCCACTTTTGTTTACCCAGTGACAACTTCAGTTTGCCAAATAACAACTTCCAAATTGGAGTTAGTTAAGTTCATTTTTTCCCATTAAAATGACAATATTTCCACTTTTGTTTACCTAGTAATAACTTCAGTTTGCCAAATAACAACTTTGGAAGTAGAATTGGTGAAGTTCATTTTTTCCTATTAAAATGACAATATTTCCACTTTTGTTTACCCAGTGACAACTTCAGTTTGCCAAATAACAACTTCAGAAGTGGAATTGGTGAAGTTCATTTTTTCCTGTTAAAATGACAATATTTCCACTTTTGTTTCCCAGTGATAACTTCAATTTGCCAAATAACAACTTCTGAAGTGGAATTGGTGAAGTTCATTTTTCCTGTTAAAATGACAATATTTCCACTTTTGTTTACCCAGTGACAACTTCAGTTTTCCAAATAACAAGTTTGGTTAACTAATTGGCAACATCAGTATGCCAAATAACTACAATGCACAGGAGGTTTGGCAGCAACCTGAATTTGCTGACATAACAAATAAGCAGTCTGCATTTACAATACGACCAAGGGAATTAATAGCAATACTAAGTCAATTAACCACAATGCATAGGTGGTTTGATGACAACTTGAATTTGCTGACATAACAAGTAAGTAGTCTGCATTTACAATACAAGCAAGGGAATTTATAACAATACTATGCCAAGTAACCAAAAACCACAGGTTGTTTGACAACAACCTGATTTCGCTGACACAAGAGTAACCAGTCTGCATTTACAATATAACCAAAGGAATTTACAGCAATACAATGTCGTTTAACAAAAAGTCAGAGGTCTGTTAACAGAAACCAGATTTTGCAGTAGTCAATAACAAAAGGACATTAACAATGTCTATAGACTTCATGTTCCCTTGTCACAAAACATATGTTGATGCAAAAAAAAACTATGTAGCTTTGCAAAGCTAGCAACACCCTTCTCCCAAAAGAATTAAGAAGGGTGGAGCGTATATATACCAAAAAATTAGTTGTCTCTTGTAGAAATTAACTTCAAGATAGGTTGGGATTTTTGCAAGTCCTCCTTGTATGTCCAGGTTGGTGACATCTGGTGCAATGGTAGACTTTTTTGTTCTGGAATTGTGATTTCTGCCGTTTAGTCCTTGGTCTTCCAAGAGGCCTACTTGTGTTTGGTGGTAAAAGTAGGGTTTGTTTAGCAAGATTCGCAAACATATACTTATTTGGGTTTGGCATATCGATTATTACCACTGGAACCAAGCTCCTTCCATATATTTTCTCTTATGCTGAAATTTTGTAACAGTCTTCAACGTATTCATATACATTTCCCCCCATAGTCTTAATGGTTGCACAAGCATGGCAACATGGAATTCTTGACATTTGCCAACCAAGACAACTACATTGATGTAGACCAAGGTCTACTCTTTGATCTCTACAAGATGTATGTACACACAGTCTTCTGCCTCCATAATTGTCATAGCTCATATACCTACTAAAATACACGTTCTCTAGAACCTTTGCCTCGGTTTTTGACCCAACACAATTCCTCCACTTAGTCATTAACGTATATGATGCATACATCTTCCTTACTACTTTCTCCCAATGCTCATGGATCATTTGGGCCACATTATGCTTTCTCTCCTTCACTGTCCAAGCATTGAAAGACTCAGCTATATTGGTTGTTATATAATCCCATCTTTTAAATAGAAACTTGCTCATCGCCTACCTATCCACATCACCTTCATTAATAACCTAATCATGTAACTCAAGAGACATATTTCTCAGCTCTGCCATTGCATTATCAAAGTCACTGTCAGCCCTTGCATAAGTGATTTAGCCCAATTATTCTATGTTATTTCATATCATTTTAAGGGTATTTATCATAGATTTTGGCTCCTTTTGATGATAATTGTGCTTAATTTAGATTAAGAGTCCTTGCTTTGAGTTAGTGTCTTTTTGAGGTTAAGATTGTCATAATTGGTTATTAATTGTATTCAGTTGATTTCTAGGACAATTGATGCTTCAAATTGTTGCTTTTTATTGTAGGACAATTGAGAATTGGAGCCAAGATCAAAGACCAAAGGATAACACAATACAAGATCAGAGTATTAGCACTAATAGAGTTCGTCGCGGCGAAGATTCTCTTCGCCGCGGCGCCAAATTGAAATCTCACCAGTAATCTCTCGGGTAGAGTTCGCCGCGGCCAACTTACAGCTTCGCCACGGCGAAATCACAAGATTAGGCGGAGCTCCTCTCGGGCATGCTTCGCCGTGGCGAACTCTTCGTATCAGCAACGCCAGATCCGGATCAGAACGCAAAAATGGAGCTTCTAATCATATGATCCGACCCAAATGGACCCCTAAAACCCTTAGAAACCCTATTTTCGACCATACACTCCATTCCATCTCCTACAACACCTCTATTCTCCTATCCTCTTGCCTCTCCACCTCCATCTTCTTCCCCATCCATTTCCTTCATCTTTCATTCACTCCATCTCAATTCCTTCCACTCCCAGCTACCATAGCCGACGGATTCACTTCAGTTGGAGCTTTTCTTGAAGCTATGGAGAGCTAGGGTTTATCAACTCTTGAAGAATGGTGGTGTGGCTTGAGTTCCTAAGCTTCAAAGGGGAGTTTAGTTTCAGTTTGCAATTTTTAGCTATGATTTATGGCTTTCTAGGTCTAGGAGTTATAATTTCTTAGTTAGGAACTTGGGACTGATACTGTAATTATTGGTTAATGATTACATTTGTAATTTGGATTGATTGATGTTGAACTTTGTGCTTAAATATATGTAGTTGCATATATGCTTATTGTAACTCTCATGATTCTCTCTTATCTTGCCTAGTTGTGTTTGGGTATTGAGTTGATTGTGTGTTTCATTAAGCCATTTGCATGATCATTCCAATTTACACATTAGGGAAGCTAAACAAAGTTTACATTAATGAGTTCATTAATGTAAGCTTTGGACTCATTGAGTTAATGAAGTTCTTATTAAGAAAACCTAATGGATTTGTGAAACTCCCAATATTTAAGTGAACTATGATTGCCATCAAAACCATTTTCAAGAGATTTCCTATCAATCATTTCCATTACATCATTATTATCTTAAAACACCAAAAATATAGTATCTTAGGTTTGTTTTCATTGCATTCAGTTTTGGATCAATTCATTTAAATCTTAAAAACCCAAAACCCCATTTCATTGCATTGCATGGCATTTAGTCTAACTCAGGTAATTAATAAAGGCTCCCAAAAGTGAAACGACCTGAGTTTGCACTATACTGCATAGCTTGGATTTATTT
The DNA here is from genome assembly GCF_004799145.2 of Neltuma alba. NCBI lineage: Eukaryota > Viridiplantae > Streptophyta > Magnoliopsida > Fabales > Fabaceae > Neltuma > Neltuma alba. The sequence continues at coordinate 69,364 of NW_021632447.1, read as the reverse complement.
TTGATTGAGAACCCCAAGGCGAACGATAACTAAGGCTCTCTTTCAAATGAATCCTTCGCCACGGCGAAGCATGCCCGAGAGGAGCTCCGTCTAATCTTGTGATTTCGCCACGGTGAAGCTGTAAGTTGGCCGCGGCGAACTCTGCCCGAGAGATTACTGGTGAGATTTCAATTTGACGCCGCGGCGAAGAGAATCTTCGCCGCGACGAACTCTATTAGTGCTGATACTCTGATCTTGTGTTGTGTTATCCTTTGGTCTTTGATCTTGGCTCCAATTCTCAATTGTCCTACAATAAAAAGCAACAATTTGAAGCATCAATTGTCCTAGAAATCAACTGAATACAATTAATAACCAATTATGACAATCTTAACCTCAAAAAGACACTAACTCAAAGCAAGGACTCTTAATCTAAATTAAGCACAATTATCATCAAAAGGAGCCAAAATCTATGATAAATACCCTTAAAATGATATGAAATAACATAGAATAATTGGGCTAAATCAATAAGCTACTCTATCAAGAACCTTTAATGCATCGTCTTTTAACCATTGGCTTATCCTTTTACCTCTGTTTACTTTCACTCTGAAGTTTTCCTTCACATGCCTTTAATAATACGCATGTCTTTTAGCCCCAAATATTGCTTGGACAGCTCCTATTATGGAATTGTGTCGGTCCGACACAATCATCACCTGTATTGAACTAACAATTTCTTTAATTTTGAACAAAAACTAAGTCCAGTCATCAAGATTCTCTAATTTCACCACTGCTATTGCAAAAGGCAACAAGTCATTATCTACATCATATCCCGACGCTGAGAGTAGTGTCCCCTTATATGGACCACTTAAATGAGTTTCATCAACATATAATATAGCCCTTGCACCACTCAAAAAACCCTCAACACATGAACCATATGCAATGAAAACCCGCTCAAATGTATTACCAACTGTAGCCCATTCAACAACTGTTTTATCATCAGTTTTCTTTAATCTTTGGCATATCCATGGCATGAACAAATAAGATTATTTCGGTTTTCCATGTATGTGTTCCATGGCCTTTTCTTTTGCTCTGTAAGCCTGAGCATATGTTAGCCTCACACCATACTCCCTTTCCAGTGTCTTCTTATTTCAGTAGGACGCTTTTCGGTATGGTTCCTAATCTCCTCAAGTATTATTGATGATGTCAACGTAGCATTGCCAGCATAAGTGACATCTAGATTATCTTGTGCTGAATGAATGTGTTCATTAACGAATGTGGTCACATGTAATAAAAGAGTATCCCTCCCAACAACATTTGCACAAATCTTCTATGGATACCCTTCCACTTTACACCTCACATTCATCTTCTCCCTACTGTTTCTCATATATTGTTGCAAACTTCTGTGCAATACTAAACTAGTACACAGCCTCCCTAAAAGCTTGGGCATGTGGAATATATTGCCCTACTCCTGCAAAAACTCCAACCTATTTCATGCAATTCAAATTACCCCTCAATGTCCTTTCACTCCCTGAACCATCACAGAAGTTTGTTTAACTTAAAACCCCTCCTTCATATGTTAGGCATTCAACACCAAAGTCAACACTGAGTGGTTCATAGTTATTACTAAGGTTTACCACACCTTTAGTTGTTTTTTTTGACAACCCAAACAAATTCTCACCCCTACATCCATAATAACAACATTCGAATAAAAATTAGCAACAATATATTAGGAAATAACAACTTCCTACTGCAACAGACTTAAGCATAATAACAACATTTTTATGCCTGATAGCAATAATTCATTACCAAATAACAACTTTTCTACTATAGCAAAGTTAGCATAATAACAAGATTTGTATGGGAAATATCAACAATTCATTACAAAATAACAAACTACTGCAACAGACTAAGCAATATAACAACATTTGCATGGAAATTAGCAACAACTCAATACCAAATTACAACTTCGAACTGCAACTTCATTACCTTAATAACAAGATTTATATACAAATTAACAACAATTCATTACCAAATAACAACTTTATACTGCTACGCAATACACATAATAACAATATTTCTTTAGGTATTAACAATAATCCATTACTGAATAATAACTGTCAACTGTAAACTTTAACCACTTACATTTCTCTATCATTCATTGCTCCAGCTTCCTTTTGGTTCCCTTTCACTGCTACATACAAATGACCACTGCTATCATTATATCTAAACATATTGCAAATATCACCTTCATGATAAAGATCAATCAGTGTGCTCTCAGCAAACTTAACCGTGTACTTAATTTCACACCCTTTAGCATCATTGTGTACCCATTGTGATATTGTCCCCCTTAATTCCTCCAGTGTTATCCCTTCTTTTATGCTGCTTGCTCTCACACTCCCTCCAGCGTATTTAACTTTACCTTCACTGTTTCTTTCAAAATACCCACCAATATGGAAAAAACAAAACAATTCCTTCCAATACCTTGACCCATTGTTACAGTTCATTTTGTCATGCTAATCTGAAACAACAATTTACATATAAAAAATATATTAGCTTCAGTATACTTTTATTCAATCAAACGAATCATTTGCATTTAGAAATCAAGACCAACTGCCTCTTCTCTTTCCCACTTGACATTAGGGTTTTACAAGTTTGACATTCTAAATGACAAGATCTTCACTCCCCTCCCCCCACTGCACCACCTTAAACTTCACACTCAAAGTAACAATCATTACCTCCTTCCATTTCCCCTCCCCCACTCTCCCATTCGTGATATTACTAACACATATCAGTGGTAACTTGCGTCATGAAAATCATAGGTCAACAATCTGACTACAAATGCTTATATTTTGAAGCTCAACCCAACCGAAACCTCCTCAAACAATATTATTCCATGATCAACTCCACCGCTCACTCCCCCCATACCTATCACCCAACGACCCACAGTGCCACTCACCACATTCAAGAACAACATGACATTCCTTGGCCTTAGAGGGTAGAGAGGAAGAAGAGTTTACTTAGAAATATTGGAAACATTACTTACTTGATTATCAACCTTGTGCACCACCAAGCTCGCCACGATCACGTTGTTTGTCTCAGCCATCACTAATGAAGCTGATTTACTGAGGGGCAATTTCGTCTTTTCACCAACATTTGCTATTTGCAATTTGAGACTGGGTCCCTCATGATAATTTGGCTTATTTAGGTGACCATATTGTAATTTTGCTAATTTAAGGGTCTTTATTTGTCATTTTTCCTTTTCTTAATATGCTTGATACACACAGAAAGTATCGTACATTATATGGATCAAATAAGTATTATTGAAGGTTTTGTACTTTAATTTAGAAATTATTTTATGAAATGTTAAGTGTAGTTAAACGAAAAGTCAATTGTTTTTAATAAAGGATATATTTAAAAAGCTTGAATTAGTTATTTCAAGTAAAAAAAAAAGTTTGAAGTAGGAACATTGACATTCAAAACGTTGGCTTGTGATCGAAGTTCTCAATAGTGAGGGAATTTTTTAATTCATAAATTGAAGTATGGGCCGTGACCCATTAAAATATCATAACCAGGAAAAGGAACACATACAGTTGTACCCAATATGATGACTCAGTGCCTCTATAATTAACCACAACGTAAATTATATTACAAATAAAGACAGAAAATTTAATAAACAAACAAAACAGCATCTTCTTTATCACTTTCTTGGTCGTATTGTTTATATATTTAACGTGCAAGTTTATCTTTTGGGTCTTCCTAAATATTATTTAAAATTACTTGTGGGGCTCTTTTTTTTTTTTTGGCCCCCCTTCGGCAAACACTTGTGGCCTTGTGGGGCACTTTAAAAATACTCGGAATTTTGCTTTACAGGACTCCTCATGGGCAAAACTTTTAAATTTTAGGGACGCGTGAACCTAGAGATTAGGTTGTTTGAGATCATTTATTATAATGAACCAAATGTTTGATGAAAAGTTAAAGATATGATGACGACATAACCACAATTTAGTACATGAAAGACACTGATAAAATCACATTATTCAAACCCATTTTATTCGCTTGGTCAAATTAGTGAATAAATGAATTAGTCTTTTAGTGAGCCCAATTAAAGAGTTTTAGACGAGTCAATCAAATTGGATTTGATATTTTTTTTCGTATATTTTTAGTATAAAATAATAGAAGAAAAAAAAACATTTCTATCGTATCGTACATTGGTGGTTTTATATTCTATTTACTTGTGAATTAATATCTTTTTCATTCAATTATTACTTTTTTGCGTATATATGAATATATTTTGTATCTTTTAATTAAATTAGATTATTTTAATTATGATTGGCTGATTTTTATTTAATAATAGTTGGACTACCAATTCTTAACTTACTGTTTCAACCGATTCAATAATCAAACTAATATTAAGTAATGGGTAAATGAAGAAGAAAAGGGTTCCCCAATTTTTGAAAACAAAAACAAGTTTGGATTTTTAGTGCTAAAAACACATTACTGTTTTTTGAGAACGTCTAATTAAAAATAATATTCTAAAATTTGGCTTATATATTCAAGAACAGAATAGTAAAGCGTTTTGTCCATAAGACGACTAATAAAAGACCAAACCAAAAGAAAAACAGAGAGACTAGTAATGGCCCATTTGCTTCACTGAATAGTAGGGAATGTAATGAGTGAGAATATAATGTAACGTAATAATGATTATGTAAGTTTGTTTGGTATAATATTAGGAATGTGGTAATGAAATATAATTTTTTTATACTTACTTAATTAAGATAAAATTAAAAAGTCAAAAATATCCTTGTAAAAAAAAAGGCCTCCCTTTTGCATCTTGTATTTCTTCCTCATTGCAAATCCACAAATCAAAAATCATCACAAAAAAGTAAAAAAGCAAGGAGTAAGGAAGTGATTGGTCAAAAATGGATTTGATGGTAAATAGATCTCAAAGTTGAATGATTTTTGAGGCCTTTCGATCTTGGGGTTAAAGATATGTGGGTGTGCATAGAAGTTACGCCTAGAAGAAAAATAAGGAAAATAATGATACGATCCAAGTTTCGACTTGTCCCTTGTATTCAAAAAAAAAAAAACAAGAAGAAAAAGAAGAATAAAATGACGATGAGTGGGTGGAAAGCAAGAGAAGGAGGTTGGGGATGGGGTTCCATAGGGGCTGCGGTGCTGTCAAGGCCAAGAGTGGGGCAATTAGTAGTGTTGATGGAGGAGAAGGGTCCAAGTATTGTCCGATTGTTTTTAAGGGTAATAATGTATTTTTCTCCTCTTGTAATCCCCATTCATAAGATCTATCTATGTAATCCGGATGTAGGATTAAGGGAATCAGGATACCAAAATATAATCTTTTTTACATTACAAAGCCTAACCAAATAATTAAATCAGACTTTTATATTAGGATTACATGAAATCCAACCAAACAGGCCATAAGTAATTAGGATCTCAAAATTTTAGGATTTCAATAGTTTGTTAGAGTACAAAATATCAAAGTCCAATTTCGATCTTGGGGTTAAAGATATGTGGGTGTGCATAGAAGTTACGCCTAGAAGAAAATTAAGGAAAATAATGATACGATCCAAGTTTCGACTTGTCCCTTGTATTCAAAAAAAAAAAAACAAGAAGAAAAAGAAGAATAAAATGACGATGAGTGGGTGGAAAGCAAGAGAAGGAGGTTGGGGATGGGGTTCCATAGGGGCTGCGGTGCTGTCAAGGCCAAGAGTGGGGCAATTAGTAGTGTTGATGGAGGAGAAGGGTCCAAGTATTGTCCGATTGTTTTTAAGGGTAATAATGTATTTTTCTCCTCTTGTAATCCCCATTCATAAGATCTATCTATGTAATCCGGATGTAGGATTAAGGGAATCAGGATACCAAAATATAATCTTTTTTACATTACAAAGCCTAACCAAATAATTAAATCAGACTTTTATATTAGGATTACATGAAATCCAACCAAACAGGCCATAAGTAATTAGGATCTCAAAATTTTAGGATTTCAATAGTTTGTTAGAGTACAAAATATCAAAGTCCAATTTCGGTTCAATAAAATTTCATAATTTATTATTTTTTTGAATGAAGTGTGCTTCATTTTTAATACGAGATAAGTATGTGAAAAAAATTTTATCTCATAAAATATGTTTATAACGGATAATTGCTTATAATATTCTAAACGAGTTAGGAAAGTCCAGAAGAAGCGAAGAAAGAAAATTACAAAAGTTCATCTGCTTATAGGAATCAGCGGCCTTGATCGTGTGATCTGACAAATTGAATGCACGTTTAGTCGCAGAAAGTACGGAATAAAGGTTGATTACAATAACGTGTTTGTGGTTCAGTCTGGAGTTGAGTCATACATCGTCAAGTACGTAAATACAATCTGAGGCTGGCCATTTGGGGGTCCAGATCCTCTCAGCGTCTTATTTCTCAGCATCCCTCACAAGCCTAAAATCTTGACCGTCCAAATGATCTAAAGGCCCATTGTGTATCATCCATTCATCCTCAACCTATGACTTCTCTCTCCCCTTCCTACTCCCTCTCCCTCCCAACTAGCTGTTGTGGCCTGCCCTTCACGCTTCCCGCCTACCACTGCAATCGCCTCCTTCCTTGGTTCCTTCCCCTAGCATGCTTTCCATATCAAATATTTTTTTTAAAGAAAAATTAATATTAATGATTAAAGATTCATCAAAATCAAAATATCTGCAGTTTGATTGTGGTTGGGACCTGGGACATGTAACTTCTCTCTTCCAATTCGATTATGAGAATGACGTGAAAGATGAAGAATGGGATAGACAGAAGCGTTCGAATGCGAACGCATAGAGAGAATAGCTTCATGCACTTTTGGTTCATGGTTATTAAGCAACTCAAGCGTAAATTACAAATCTTAAACAAAACTTCACTCAACTCTCTCCCTTGGCCATTTAAAATGAAGATTTTAGAGGCAGATAAATAAAAGAAATGCTCAATGCTCATATTTATGGCTGGCACCAGAACAAAATGTGGCGATCAACGAGGCATTGGTGCAGAGTTCACTCTCCACCCAGTGAGTGAAGGTTTCACAACACCACCTGAGGGTCGGAACCCAACATTATGTCTTGAAACTTACGGTCCATTTGACACAAGGTCGAACACCTGCACCCATTTTGGCATATCAAACCTGAAATAGCCTACCTCCTTGCCTGACAGACTCGCGTCGCCTTCACACTCTCAAAACCCATCTCACACTTTGGCTGCCTCCGTCTCGGTCTTAACTTTCTTTCTTCGTTTTGCTTGCCTTCTTGCCCAAAAAAAATGGTTGTTAACCAGTAGTAGTCCAATACCAGTTCTTGGGAGTCGAAAGAGGAGAGAGAAGCAAAAGGTTGAAGATGGTTGACTATGAGCCTTTGGATTATTTGGACGGCAAGGATTTCAGGATTCTGAGGGATTCTGAGAAATAGGACGCTGAGAGGATCTGCTTCCGGCCATTTGAACATTGAACTCTCTGCGTAACCCAATTAACGCTCTCATATGTGTGACGTGTGCCATACGTCAACTACATCCCTCCACGTCACCGCAAAAAGGACTCTTAAGTTATGTTCTTATTTTTAATTTTAATACTGCAGTAATAACATTAAGGAAAGTGTCGGCAAAAACAATTGAGGAAAGCAATTTTTTATAATTCAAAATACAAAAAAATTTTGTTTTAAAACTATTAAAAATAATTTTTATGCTTTCAAACAACATACTTTAGGAAAAGTTGGAAAAATTCCCTTTCAAAGTCATACTTTTTTTTTCTGTATGAAAATTTATCAAATCATTCTCATCAATATAATTTTTAACTGCGGATTTTTTCCAATTTACATTTTACTTTCCTAATTCTAAAGTTTTTAATATTATCTTTATAATCGTTCATCATGCATATAAAAAGAATCTATAAAAAAAAAATTATATTACGCACAAAAAACTGTTTTATTTTTATAGGCTCGATGCAACACAAAAGAACCATAAAATTTTGACAAAACCCGAAAGGAAGAAGTGTGTAACAGTAGATTTACGTTATATATAGAGACACAAGCTAAGCGCCTAGTTCGTCATCACAAGAAGGGAAAATCCCAAACACAGACAAAACCAACAATGTCGTCTTCAACCTCATTACGCTTCTCAGTTCTCCTTCTCCCGTTACTTTTTCACTCTTCATCTTCTTCTTCTTCAGAACCCTCCCTTCAAGAAAGCTTCGCTCAGTGTCTCTCTCTGAACTCAGACAAATCCTTCCCTTTCTTCGCCTCCATCTACGCCCAATACAACTCCTCCTTCACCACTGTCCTCAATTCCTCCGCCCAAAACCTCCGTTACTTACTCCCTTCTGCTCCAAACCCGAACTCATCTTCACTCCCACCTCCGAATCCCACGTCCAAGCCTCCGTAATCTGCTCCAAGAAGCTCAACATTCACATCAGAATTCGAAGCGGAGGCCATGACTACGAAGGCATGTCTTACGTTTCAGAGATCGAGACGCCCTTCATAGTCATTGATCTCGGCAAGCTCCGTGGCATCAACGTCGATATCCAAGACAACTCTGCTTGGGTTCAGGCCGGCGCGACCATCGGCGAGGTGTATTACCGGATTTATGAGAAGAGCGCCGTGCACGGATTCCCGGCGGGTCTGTGTACGAGCTTAGGTGTCGGTGGGCATATTACTGGAGGGGCGTACGGTTCGATGATGCGGAAGTACGGTTTGGGAGCGGATAATGTTGAAGATGCGAAGATTGTGGATGCGAATGGAAGGATTCTAGACAGAAAAGCCATGGGAGAGGACCTGTTTTGGGCTATCAGAGGCGGAGGAGGAGGAAGCTTTGGGATACTTTTACGGTGGAAGATCAAGCTTGTTCCTGTTCCTCCGACTGTGACCGTTTTTACTATTACCAAAACTTTGGAGCAGGGAGCTACTTCACTTCTTCATAGATGGCAACAGGTAATGATGATGGGACTTTTGGTTCCTTAATTATTTTCAGTCGCATTATTTATCGTTTCTAAATGATGCATATAACATACTGTTTTTACTATACTAATTAATTTATTAAAATAGATTATAACTAGATGTTATGTGATGTAATTAGTGCATTTTATAAAAATGGAGAAAGAAGTGCAGTAGTGGTTCCATTTGGGAAGTAGAGCCTACAAGTTGGTGGAATGACTTTAGTGCTCATCACTCTAAAATTATCAAATTTAAATTGTTCAGATCTAATTTAATTTATTTTTTATTTTAATTTTTTAAAAATTATTTTAATAAGTATATAATCTAAAATAAAAACAATATCTTGATTATCATTTTTAAAAAATAAAATTTTCATTTAAAAATAATCTAGATGGCTAAGATCTAACAAGTTTTGGTCCTTTTCAAGAGTGATGAGCACCTAAGCTAAATCATAAATTTGGAGAGGTTTTAATGCTCATATTATAATTTGAATAATATCTGTGCATGCTTCATGCAATTATTATCAGTAATAGAGTTGGATTAAATATATAATTTATTCCCTCCAATTCCAAATATATATATGACCTAGTTGATGAATATGTCTTGATTTTAAATATAAGATTTTAATATTTTTTGTTTTTTTTATTAAATTTTTTTTTCCATATATTATCCTTTGCATAGTTTTTTTCATTGTTCTATATCATTTTTATTCATTTAGCGATCGCTCTTCATGTGAAAAACTTCACCTTTAAATTTAAATAGTTAAAGAAAGGGGTTGCATATAAAAAATAGAGGGAGGGGTATTTTAGGTGACGTCATACATATTTTTTACATAATAATTATCATTAACAAATTTAAACAAGATTTTTAAGTCTCATGTATACATTTAGAACCACAAAAAGTGAGAGTACTTTCTCTTTCGTCACGTCCCGTGTCTTTTCTACATTAACTTTATCACTCAACAATTTCCTTGCTCTTCTACTTTTATTAAAGAAAAGGTTTGAGGTGAGTAAGAAAATACAACTATAATACTATCTTTAATATAATAACTAGTTAACTAATTTGATAAAATTAAAAAAATTAGTTAAGGTAATTATTTATAATAAATAGGTGTTGTTTTTTCTAAAGTATCCTTACTAATTAAGTGTATTTGGTTAGGATTATCATTATTATAAGGACTATTCTAAAAAGAAATGAATAAATATAAAAGACAAAGTGAATTAACATCTTATATTTAGGTTCAAAATAAAACTCAAATGAATTCTTATATTAATAACGTGAAGTAGTATTATTACAGTGATTAAAGCTTTAATCTATTAATTTGTGACAGGTGGCGCCATTCATTGAAGAGAATTTGTTCATTAGAGTACTGATTCAACCAATTGGCAACAAAACTGCCGGCAGAACAATCTCAACGTCCTATAACGCGCTCTTTTTGGGAGATCCCAAAAGGCTCCTTCAAGTGATGAAGCAAAGCTTCCCTGAACTTGGCTTAACAATCAAAGACTGTTACGAAACAAGCTGGATCAAATCTGTGCTTTACATCGCCAGCTATCCAAGAGACACACCCCCGGAAATTCTGCTTCAAGGCAATTCATCGTTCAAGAACTACTTCAAAGCCAAATCTGATTTTGTTCGAGACCCAATTCCGAAATCTGGGCTTGAAGGCTTGTGGAAGAAGCTTCTAGAAGAAGAAAGTCCCTTGATGATCTGGAACCCCTATGGAGGAATGATGAGCAAGTTTGCAGAATCTGATAGCCCTTTCCCTCACAGAAACGGAACACTGTATAAAATTCAGTATGTTACGTTGTGGGAAAACAAAAATGAAGATGCCACACAACACATAGATTGGATGAGAGGGCTTTATGATTACATGGCAGCTTATGCGTCAAAATCGCCAAGAGAAGCATATGTGAATTATAGGGATCTTGACCTGGGCATGAATAAGAAGAAAGGTACAAGCTATAAAGAAGCTAGTGCATGGGGAAAGATGTATTTCAAGGGTAATTTTGACAAACTTCTGAAAATAAAGAGTGTGGTTGATCCAGAGAATGTTTTCAGGCATGAACAGAGTATTCCCCCACTGGCAATTTCCAAAAGAACTAAGAAGCACAAGAAAGTCAAGAAATGCAAGGAATGCGAGAATTCGGAATGAATACACGGTTGGTTAAGTTAACAAATAGGCGGTATAGACGAATAATGAAGGGTTTTATATTTTGTCACTTTGGATGGTCTTAATTATTGATGTGTTATAAAAACACTGATAACATATGTTTGAAGGGAAGATGTGTCGGTGAGGAAGCATGTGTGTGTTCCACTTTTATCTGTTGTGTGTATGTGTGTGTGAGAGAGAGATATATGATGTAAGCATTATATATTTTGCTTTCAAGGAACGAGCTAGTGCTGTAATTTTCTCAAGAAGTTAACAACATAATCAAATTTATTCAGCTCAATTCAACTTAATTTGTAATCTTTCATCCCCTTCCTTCCTATAGAACTATTTTACGAAAATCTAAAAATGATGGATTGACTTGGGAGAAAGAAAAATGAACACTGGATTCAAGAGAGAATGAAGAAATGCTGCACATAGATGTGGATTCATTAACTTGAAAATATTCATGTCATAAGATGTATTTTTCCACGAAAAAATTCTTAAAAAATCTTTATTGAAAATTTGTTTACTCAAAGGTATTTATAGACGCTTAAGTTTTTGAACAAGTGCAATTCATCTTTAGTTGTGTTCAATATATTGGAGATATATAGGTTGCATATAGAAAAGTCTTATTGAAGATTAATTACACCTTTTTTTTTTGAACTACGTACGACAAAATGATATATTAGAGAGAGAAAGTTCAAATATTACAAATAGTCAGATGGCCCATGCTAACAATCTTGTAAAAAGAAAAAAAAAGAAAAGAAAACTACTTTTAGTGATTACATCAATATGATAAGAAGAAAATTCCAAAATAAGTGATAATATTTCTTGCCAAGTGATTGAAGGAACATTAGGGGAGAGAGTTGGAAGGCGTAAGAAACACCTGTCAAAAAGTGGTTGTACAAAGGAGGCTTCAAATGAGGGGCCATGATATGAGAGTGATTGATCTAGTAAAGTGCAGCTCGAAGGCATTTTGAATTGAACTTAGTACCAACAACAGGTGTATTTCTCCAAAGAAATTATTTGATACATTGATTAGAATAACAAATTACTCCTGCGTAATAATGTCTTCTCTTCCTTTTGCATTTAAAGAAAATGACACCTCACTCATTATGATTAAGGATGAAATGGTCCTGATTAAGTCGGGTAGAACTGTGAGCTAGTTGAGCATTAGAGCAATTCTGGAAAGCAAATTCAAAGAAAAAGCTGAAGAACTTAAATTCTTGAATAGCAGAGACTGGAGAGATTTTCATCCCTTGATGAACAACTAGATTTCACTTCCCCAAAATAATGTTAAGAATGTACATGATTTCATGGGCAATATATGGGTTATTATCGTTGCAGAGTTGAATAAGTGTTTGCTTGACCCAAAAGATGAGATCATCAAATTTAGAAGTTAAGAGTTTAATCAATAGACCTCAAACCAAATGGCTTTAGTAAATGGACAAGTGATAAACAAATGCTCCAAAGTTTTTTCCACATCACATCGAAAAACACATAAACCAGAAACATTAATTCATATGATGGAATTTCAAGATGTCAAAAGATGGAAAAGCCTCATTTAGTAGTTTTTGTATAAACAAAAGCTGCTTATAGGGTAGTTGCATTTTCCAAAGAAGAGACTAGAAGTCATCCAAGTTTTGATTGAGGTTACTAGTGAATGCCTAAATTTGCCTAACTTCATCTTTAACTATATAATGACTAGAGGAATTGCTAGACCAAACAATAAGATCAGGGGAATTTAGAATAGATATTGGCAAGTTGAGAATTGAATGTGCTATATCTCTTGGGTAGAGTGATTTGACAAGGAAAATCCCGGGCAATTTGGCTCAAGGTAGAGGGGGCATGCACTAAGAGATCAACCACAAGTTTAATGTTAGTAACTCGAGTATGATCATGATGTATGGGCCACCAAAAATAGTGGTTTAAAGTAATGTTACATTAGTGTGTTCAGCTATTCCCTTCTATATCCTAGTGGAGTCATAAGGCCATTTTATAATTGAAGGGGTAGTGATATCAATATATTTTAACTTCAAGGTGGAGGCAAGCAAAGAAGATTCGTGAGTAGAGAGTATACGTAATACCTGCTTAGCTAATAGTGCCTAATTTACAATCTTTGCAAGTTGCAAGCCTAAACCTCCTTGGTTGACTGCTGAAAATAAGATGAATTTTCTTCTTGTGATTTGGGGTTCCCAAGAAAATGGTGCAAGAAGCATCTATCTTATCACAAGTAGTTTTACGCTAAAACAAGACAAGATATGTATGTTAACAAAGGCCAAGACAAATTTAATTAAGGTTAGCATAGATGCTTGTAAAAGAAGTTGGCTTTGCCAAGACAATATGGGAGCCTTGCTTCTAACTAGGTCAACCTAGGTACCAAGATATTTACCTAATCTTGAAGAGAAGTGAAGTCCTAGAAGTTTGGATAGATTTTGCTTTATGTGGTGTGGGACATTAGGGCTGAATACAATGAAGATTTACCCTTGTTACATTCATGTCCTAACCAAAGAGCATAGATGTTTAATATAAGCTTGGCTGAGAGAAAATTAGAAGCATTACTTTCTAGAAATAAAAAAGAATCAACTGCATAGAGAAGATGGGAAATAGGCTGAGCTACCTGATAGATTTTTATTACCTTCCAAAATCTAGAAGATTGGAGCTGGCTAATCATACAAGAAAGTACATTTGCCAAGAGAATATATGTGTAAGGGGACAAGGGGTCCCCTTGCCTAGTACCTTTATTTGGAATGATGACCGGAGTAAATTTCCCAATAAGAATGATCTTGATCTACTTGTTAGGGAAATTCATTATTTTCATTACCAATTCAATAAAATTCCATGATAGCTTATTAAAAGTGATTGAAAAATCAATTTTAATATAAGCTAATTTTTTTCCTATCAGAGTAAGACCTTAAATCTAACAAAGTAGATCAGTCGCTAAAAGTATATTATAAAAAATAATCATGTAAATGACATTATAAAGGCTTATTGGTTTGAAACCTTTGAATGACCGAGGTCTCTTAGATTTGGGAATGAGAATGATGTGTGTTTTGTTCATACTCTACAACAAAAATTCTTAGTCCTAGGTGTGTACCACCATTTTATTAACATTATTGTTAACTATACTCCAATAGGTTAACAGAGTAAGGAAGAAAGGAATTGTAATCAAGTGGTTTTGTGATAAAATTGGAAAGAACCCAACTTCTCCTTGTCATATCCTATTAATTATAACATGAAAAATGAGAAACTTAGGATAGACCAATGGCCAAGTAGTATAGTAGAACAATTTTTGAAGGAAAATCTAAAGAAGGACAGGACTGTCATTTTGAAAAGTTTTGATCAAGGAAGGGCAAAATTAAAAATTATACCTAAAATTCTTGAAAATTCTCAAAAATTAGTGAAAAATAGAATAAAGAGTCTACAATAGTATTTGAGGTATGAAAGATGAAAAAAGCATGAAAATAATTTATTTTAGATTTTTCTCTGATTTTAGGGAATTTTGGTTAATTAGGAAAAATTAGACAAAATGAATTATTTAAAATATGTAAAGGCCTCAATAATTGATGAGCCTTGTCACTAGACTATTAAATAAAACTAAGCTAAATGTGTCACCTCATTTATTACCCTATTATACAATGATTGGAACCCTTTAGGATCATTATATGAGCCTTAAATATGATAAAATGCTCAAAAATGTGAAACTTTTCAAAATTTTAGTCCAAGTTGCGATTTGGTACTTCCAGGTTGTAACTTGAGGTCACAGAGGCCATTTTTGCTTCCAGGTCACAACTCAAATTCCCAGGTTGCGACCTGGGGTCAGAGAGAGACCTTTGGTACTATTCATCATTCATAGAAACTTTTGCTAGTTTTGAAAATTCATAACTAAATGTAAAAAAATTGAAATGAAGCAGTTCTAATTTCTATTTGAAGCTTGTCATGTATACTATAAGAGAAAAATATTCATTGGCCTCAGATCATCACGAAAAAGAGCCAAAAAATAGAAACTGGAACCATCTCATGTCGATTTTTCCAATCTTCCCGTATTTTAGCCCAACTTTTGGAAGGGCATATCTCTTAACACAAAACTCCAAATTTGGTGATTTAAAACTTGTTTTAAAGCTCAGGATGTGTGCCATACCAAATTTTATGGGTAGAATCAATCATTTGCCATACTTCCACTTTGTCACTGTTTCATTGCTTAATTAGAGATAGTTTATCCCCTAACTTGTATTAATAAATCATAATTAACTCTTTCCTGGCACAATACCTTTCCATTCATGCATTAGCTATTCCCATACAGCATCATAGTCAATTGCATATGCCATCATCATAAGTATCTTTTTTTTTATACCAAAAATCATCATAATTATCATCACACAACCTTTATGGCACATGTATAACATATATTGTCGTATAAATTATACAATATAATACCATAAATTTCTTCAATTCTTTTCCTCTTTCCTTGCTTTCACTTCATGTATCCTTTACTTAATCATTATCACCTATTATGATTAGTTAATGAAGAGTAAGATTCAGAAGAATTTCAGTAGTAAACATTACCATTTATGCATGCAAGATGGATGTAAGTGTATGACATGCTTACTTAATCTAACTCATACTTACGTATAACACATTCTTATGCTCAATGTCTTATATTAACATGCATGGCCATGAAAAACATCAAAGAAACAGCGCATCATACTAGCATTAACATCTCATAATATCATCAAATCACTTAATGCACATCAACACACAAACATGCACATCAAGCACACAAGAAATGTAAGTTCACTACCTTGTAATCTTTAAGTTTTCTTCTTGCTCCCTTTTGCTTCCAACATTAAAGTTGCTTACTCAGCCTTTACCATTTCTTTTTCTTGATGTCTTGTGGCCTTAAATGCATCAACACATCATTGCCATTCACTTATTAGAGCCATGCTAATCAACAACATCAATACTTTGTTTCCTTTAGACTATGTTAACTTCTAACCTTTGAACTTGATTTCTAACCTTTCTAAATTTAATTCCACATTCTATTCCCACACAATTTTGCTTGTGGAATCCATTTCCAATATGAAAATAATTAAAATCAAACTCCTTCCCTATGAACTAGCCTTGACTGAATAGTATGTACTTAGGGTCCAAAATTTTTATTTTCAATTCTAATGCTTCCAAACTTGTTTTCTTACCTTTGCCCCACACAATTTTTCATTTTAAACACATTGGAAGCCTCAAAATTATCAAAATCCAATCCTAGCCTCAAGATCTAGCTTGGATGAAATATTACTTAAGTTACATAATCATGAAATTCAACCAATTTCAGCATAAAACCACTTGATTCTTGTTTCTTTCAAGCCTTTAAATATTATTCTAACATCAATTTCATCTTCCATCACACTTAACAATTTTGTGCAGCATGTCCTCTTAGGATTTTAGGCTCCCAAAAACCATTAAAATGAAGGGAATTGAAAGACGATGCGCAGCGGAAAAACTTAAAATTTTAAAACTTTCAATCCTTTGCCCGGATCTACCGATCGCGTTTAAGTCAGGTAGTAAGAAGCATTACCTTCGGTGTTCGATTTCCTGGTGACTCGATGATTCGACCGTTCAGGATGCTTCTGCTTGCCTCCTTTGTCGTTCGAAGTCGACAACTCCGGTCGGCTTCCTCTACCGGTATCCACACGAGTAGCCCTCAACCTCGAACGACGTGCTAGCGTCTATGTCCGTCTAGGGCTTTCAGAGAATCCGTCCACTCTTATCTCTCTAGGCCGTCTATTATCTGTTGGTACTCTCACGCTTAAAACCCTAGCTCCTCATATCAAATATATAGGATGCTATAGGTTTAATGAATAATATTTAATTTCGAAATTAACTCTAAATTAATTCCGAAATTAATACAATATCAAATATTGCCTAATCAGATAAGAGAACAATTAAATAAATATGGTTTAAATTAAATCCGTCTCACAGATTTAATTCACCTATTTATTTAATAAAGAGATGACGGAATTAATTTATATATATTTAATTTATCCTTATAAATTAAATCTAACAATTAATATCTCTTATATTTATATAATATATATATACGAATTTATATATATATATACACGTCCACCCTATATTATTCATTGAATCTGGACATATCTTAGATTCAATGAATCTGGACATCATAACTCATGTTGGGCTATTTTGTGTGCGACCCTGTAGCCATATGAAGTTGGCAGTGGGCCATTAACTATAATGACTCACAAGTCGTAAGCGGTCTCTAGCAAGACATCACGACTACCCAAATCATATGAGGATCGTTGAACGATGTAACCTTTCATACAACCATATCACGTCCCTTTTGTCACACGACATTTTGGTCATGGATGAGGCATGGAGAACGTCATCCTCCTATTCATGACCGATACTTTCTCGATCCCTGAGTAGTCTAAGTATAGAAACGGAACTACCTTTCCATTATAGTATGGCCATACATTTCTCAGACTCACTCATCGAGGGGCCCAGTAATGTCTCTCTACGAATGTGAGGGACAAATTCCATCTTGACCATTCACATTCCTCCGCATGAAAAAACCACTAAGCCTGAACATAGTCTTTATGATCACTCGGTCAAAAGTGACTTTTGACTAGGTCAAAGCTAAGCGTTTCCCATGTATGAATCCATGATGATCTCAGGTCAAAGGGCACAGTGACATGGTTTGTATATGAGAGAAGCTTATGACTCAACCCATGTAGCTCTCTCATAGCGGGTCGGTCCAACACCTTATACTCTTACATGTGCCTACGACTTTAATTTATATCTCTATATATCTTTAAAGTCATACTGGTCTTATTTCATCTTTGCTCCCACATAGATGACCGACCAGGGACATTTAGGATAAACCATGAGTTATCCAAGGATAGTCATCACAGTAAACATGCAAATAATATGATAACGTAATTAATAAATTCATAAATTAACAATGTTCAAAATATAATGATTGGCCCCTAGGGCACAATTTCCAACATAAAATCCATAACCAAGCTCAACAACGACAAGGGTAGTGAAAACTACATCAAAAACCATGAACATACCTTGTTTTAAAGCTTGATCTGGTATGGGATCACTTGGTGTTTCTCTCTCCTTCTTTCTCTCTCTAGAGTTCATTTTGCAAGAGTTTTCCCATGGTTTCCTTGAGCTTGGATGAAATGAAGGGAGGGGAGGTGTATTTATAGAGTTTAAGAAAAAAATCCAAGCCATTAATCTTGAACAATGTTAGAAACCTAACTGACCAATCAAGAGATTCAAACATTTGAGAAGAAATAATCAATATAACATAAGGAAATATCAATTCAATCAATCAATTAGAGTATAGAATACAATCCAAATCTTAGTCTCAATGTAAATTAATCGAATTACACCTCTGCACAATCACAAATCTAATATCTAAACTTAGAAATTACAATCTATTAATGTAGAGATTGGAACTAAGAATAAGGTAGAAGAAATTCCCAATATAGCTTCAGGAACTTAGATTGGCTTCATTGAACATCAAGGAATCAAGATCTAGCCTCTCATGACTGAAATCACAGCTTCGCGAAGCTTAGTAACTTCAATGGCCATGGCAGCAATGATCTAAGAAGGAATGGAGGAGAATAATCAGTAGAACATAGAAGAATTGGAGTAGAAATGATGAATTGATGATGGAGAATGACAGGGAGGTGAAGAGAGATGAGATGAGAGAGTTCTGGGCAGAGAAAATGAGAAGGAAATAGAAAAATGATGGATTTTGGCACGTGATCTGGTTTAAATCTGGAAAATTTCGGTCCTTTTGCCATGGCAAAACCAAAATGATGCCGTTTGGATTAGTGGCGCTACATTCCTTTATCATGCACATTTGCCACAGTGAAGTTTAGAGTGTGTTGCGGCGAAGTAAGGCTGAGTCACTCCTTCCTTGGTTTCTTCACCTTTGATCACCTATAATATGCAAATTAAGCTCAAAGTCATCTAATTTAGAGTATATAGGATACATAAGAGCCAATAGACAAGTAAAACCCAGGAATTATCATATAAAAACATATAATTGACTCTTATACCCTTGATGTACAAAAACCTCTATCTTAACCCAGATTACACAATTAAAAGCTATAAAAGCGTAGGTTTGGACTAGGAAATATATGAGTCTTATCAATAATTTATGAAAAAATGATAAAATTATTTGAGAGTTTATTATAAATTTTAAAATTATTCTTGACCTCTAGGCATGTAGAGGTTAGCTTTAAAATATTTAAAGTCGAATTATATTGATAAAAGGCCAATTTCTAGAAAAATTGAATAGAAAGAGTTATAGGTCAAAATTAAAACTGAGAAAAATAGGACAATATCTCCTCATCAAAATAAAGTTATTGGAGTAAAGAAATAAATTTTTGAAAGTACTGGACTTAATAGGATCCAAGAAAAATTCAATTGATATTGTAACATTATGCATTCGAATAAATAAATGCGTGGTAGGATAAAATTTTTCTCCTTTTTTCTACGTAAAATGGAACCAAAAATAAAGGGAAGGACATGAATAGAATATGCACTTTGTTAAGGATTACGCTTGGAAGAATAGAATTATTTAATAAAAAATCACTATTTTTACACATGTGTAATAGGTGACATGTGATGTGTCCAATGAGATGGCATTTACATTTAATGAAGGGGATACCTAATGGATTTATGTGGCAAGATCTTGGAGGGATTAGAGCAAGATGAAGACAAGTGTGCATGGTAAAAGTAAATGGTAATTTAAAGGATTACCATAAGGTAAAGTTGGATTACTCTATAAATGCCCTATCCCCTTTTCTTTAGCTAATTCTTGACCAACATTCACGAGCAAAAGGAAGAGAGGATCTCAACCAAAGGAGAAAGAAGAAGGAGGAAGAGAAGATTAAGTCAAACCTAGGTAACCTTAAGTCTGAAATCAAGGTAAGAGCTTGGATTTCCTTCTAGCTTATGATGCTTTATGAATTGCTAGCTTTAAATATGGTTTTGATAGAAGTTAAAGGTTAGAAATCCTAAGTTTTAGTGCTATCCAATTTGATGCAAGATGAGATATGAATGATTTAAGACTTGTATATGGATTAAGGAATAGAAAATGGTTGAAAGAGGATGTTTCAACTTTATTTTTAAAAGAATTCCAACTTGTGAAACCTAAGGATACATTTCAATGAAACCTGGCTCTTTGAGCTAGAGTTTTATTTTTGTTAATTTGATGCTTCCAATGAGCTTAGGAGGTTAAATTGTATAGGGATATGTGGAGAACATGTGTTTGGAAGCATTAAAATTGAAAATAGAATTTTTGAATTCTAAGATATACCTTTGAGTCAAAGTTAGAAATGGATGAAGAAGTTGAATTTTGATAAATCTGAGTTCATATATGGATTCTACATAAAAAATCATATACAGAAGTGTATGGGAGTTAAGTTAAAAAAGATTATGCTAAAACTCTAAAATAAAGGTTAAAGGATTAGGGTCATATGTTAAAGTGTTTAATGGAATTGTTTGAGTTGATTTGAAATGCCACTGTTATTTGGTTGATAAGCATTAGCATTGAGCAATAGAAGGCCCAAGAACAAAGGCAAGGAATCTATTAGACTTAAGGTTTTGATGATAACAAAGTAAGTTTTTTCTCTCTCTGTATTTGCCTTTTTTGTTAAGCATTTATTGATTAAATATGAATCAACTGTTGCAACTACCAACCTATGTAAATGCTACTTCAACGAATACAAGCTCTTGTGCCTACCAGATAATTGAGATTGTCTAAGTATAAAACTTGAAAAGCAGTAAATGAACTTAAGCTACCATCTGTCGTACTAATTCCTTACATTCAATACTATGTTTTTTAAGTATGAGCTTTAGTGTTCATTTTATATTCGCTCTTAAAGAGAGTTTGTAAAAATCCTTTTACTCAATTAGCGAGTGACTCAAGAGTGTGGGACTCTTGAGTGAATTGTATCCTTACGAGAAGTAAGGGGGAGTGATTGAGAGAGTTTAATTACTGTACTATGGCACCAAGAGCCCGTTGAATCTTGGAATTTAGTGAAGAGACTCAGAGGTTGATAAAACCCATTATTTACATGGTTTTCTTCAGTATTTCCTGATGTTTAGCAATAACTTTTGTCCTTTTTATGCATGCAATTATATCCTTTTGATTATATCGATCCATGCATTGTATTATGATGTTTAGGGGGTAAAAAAATCATTTTCCTCTCTTTAATTGTAATTGCCTTGATTTATAATCAGTTAGTCTTTATAAAGCTCTTGTTATTTTTAGGCAATTTAACACCCAAGATGGAGCATAGACGGAGCCATAAAGTTATAAGAGTCAAAATACAAGATTGGAGCGTTCTGTGTCCTCAGGTCACAACATGACTTGCTGAGGTCACGACCTGGATGCTCTTAAGTGAAGCTATTCGTTTTGGAGCCAAGACAAGATTGATTGTGGCTCTGTGTCCCCAGGTCACGACATGGCCTTGTGTGGTCGTGACCTGGACTTCCCAAGTCGTGATATGAGATTATGAGGTTGCGACCTGAGTGTGTTAAGTGAAGATACACATTTTCAAGTAGGTTTTTTAGCCTCTACGCTTAGGGGATCAACCATAATAAAAAAAAAGGGTCTCCGTTCTGCAGATTTGTAAGGATAGAAGCCTCCACAATTTTCTCTCAAGTCTCCATTGATGCCACACCTAAAACCTTCATTTTGCCTCACTTCTTCACCATTTTCTGAGATTCCGAGCCGATTAAATCACTCTCACCACCTTCTTCTCCATTTTCCAACCCCTTTTTAGCATTACTTATGGCTGATCATATGTGGAGTGATTGTGACATCTTTGACGACATGAGAGGCTAAACTATTAGCCTCTTAGTGATAGAGGATGAAGCTTAAGTTCAAGGACTTAATCGGGGAGTTTTTCTATTGTCTAAATATGCACTTAAATTTGTGTTGAATATTTCTAGATTTAGAAATTTTCTACACTTATGTAAGACTTGATTTATGATTTGTAAATCTTTTGTTTAGACTACTACAATGTAATTAGGTTGGATGTTGTTAATGTTGATTTATCTATATATTATATCAGTTTTGAATCCTTGTGGTCATTTTATTTCAGTGATCATTGATAATTGAATTGCTTACTGGGTATTCTATGGTTATTGATTGGCAATCTAAGGGCATTTGTATCACCCATTCATTTACACTCTAAGTGGTTTGAATAATGTTTTAAACAGTGTTAATTAACTTTAATTAAAGTAAGTTTTTATTAACTAAAACATTAGACTCAAGTGATCGCTTAGGGTTTTTCATCAAACTTAGAGATTTCTAAACTCCCAAATCAATTTAATAGCTATGATAGCTAAACCTTTATCATCAAGAGTCTTTTTTCATATTACTTTCCCACTTAATTCAAATCATTCCTTTATTCATTTAAAAGAACAAAAAGATTTATTATTTTACATTTTATCCATTTTGTACCATTGTTTTATGATTCCAACCCTCTTTTACTCATCCAAATTTACAATGTTTTTGATAACCAATCTAGACTAGGATTTCCAATAACGAGCTCCTCGAGAAGAACGACTAGTTGCATCTTATACTGCACTTTTCTAGTGCAATCACTTTCTTGATGACTCGGAAGGTGACAATCCAGTCTGATCAATGGTGCCGTTGCCAGGGAGCCTTATTTGTTGAGGCTCCCTAGCTACTCCATTATGCCACAAAAATATAAAAATACACATAAATATAAAATAAAAACACAAAAAAAATAAATAGATATTCTGCTGTGCATATAGATTTTTTGGTGATTTGGTGTATACTTGCTTGTGTGCTGCTATGTGAGTGACTGACAACTAATTTGACAATTTGATTCTATCTGGATATACATGTTCTGTGCAAGCTAAGGTCAAAAGAGAACGTGGATATTTGAATTGAATCCTATTGTTTTGTCTGGTTCATCTTGCTACAACTAGTATTTTGGCAGTACAGCTCATGAGTTTTGGATAACATTGCTACCAGGATTGTACTCTGTAAACCAGATTTATCTCTGATGGTGAGTTTGATAACTCAGAAATTGTGTTGCAATTCTGGTTGCTAAAATTAATAATTCATTGTCATTGTTAAATTCTGGGTATCATAAGGGTGAATCTGATTTGCTTTGGCGAATTTCTGCTAAATAAACTACCTTTATTGTTTGCTGAATTAGTCAATTGTTAGAAATCAAGTTGTCAAGAGTTTAGCCAAGTTTAATTTGCTAAGTAAAATTCTTGCTAAAGCAACTTGATAACTTTTGTGGAAGTCTTACTCGTTGTACTTTGCACGATTTTTTCACCTGGTGCATATTGGCATATCATGAACTTCACTAGGGAAAGAAAAAAGAGAAATCAAAGTGAATACTTTTCTCGCTTTATTTTTTTTTGGTTTTTCTATGGAATAAACTGTATTGACACAGTTACTATTTTAAGGATTTTGGCTTCTATCCATAAATCTAAGCATAAAAATATTATTCCTGTGATTTGTTTTCTGTGGCAAACCATAATTGCTAATTGCTAAATTGATATATCCTGGGTTTAAGTCAGTCTAAGTCACATTTTTATGGGTCTTACTCAAAATTTTCTGGCTACTTCAAATAAAAAACTTTTGCTTCATCTTTGTCTTGTTTTCCTTTTGTTTTTGTTTTTTTTTCTGGTTGAAAAAAAAGGAAAACAAGAAGAAACAAATTTTGTCTGAGAAGTCTTGTTGCTCTGACTCCCATTGAAATTTAAAATTGAACAAATTTCTTGAACATTGCTTCTAGAATTTAGCAAATCATTTTCTAAAAGTGTTAATGTTCTATCTTGTTTTGATATTCTAAAATTTGGAATTTGATTGTTGCATGCCAACACTTGAGTTGTCAAGAGTTTGTTATGTTCGGTTTGTTATGGACTTAACCAACCTCTTGTTGTAGCAACTTATGAATTTGACTTTGTATTGGACTGGAATTTTGCTTATTCCTTCATTTAAAATCCATTGCATTAGTTTTATGTTGTCACTCAATTAATTAGCCAAATTACAATGGTTGCGACTGCAAATTTGTTGGGTCTTAGTGCCAAATTGTGAGAATCCATTGTTTTATGCCATTTCACTCATTACACACCCCTTCTAATTCTGATTTGTATTGAGCATTGGGCTACGTCATTTGAATTTGCCAAAATTTTGAATTTCATTGTTGCACCTAAACACTTGAGCTAATTCCCTTTCTGATTATTAAGCAAATCAATTCATCAAACTAAGTTTTCTAGTGACAATCACATTGTGCATTGCTAAAAGTTTGTGCAATTGAACTATCACTTGCTAAAAATAATTTTCTGGATGGTGTATGTAACCTGAAACTTGCTTAGCTTGCTGCTATTTTAGTCCTTAGTCAAGTGTGTAGTAGAATATTTATTGAACCATGTGCGTTGTTGATTCCTCACTGTTTTTGACTTTGCACTGCTGAAAACACTCAGTTGTTGTATTCTTAAGTGGCTTTGCATAGTCCTACTCTTTGACTTTGAGCTTATATTGAAATATGTCTCATGGATTGGTGCTGGAACAATAATGGGTTTGCTGATTCTTATTCTTCTAGCAGAACTCACACTTGCCCTGAATATGGTGTGAACTCAATTAATTCCGTACTTTGTGTGCATTGCTATTCTAGAATGCATGTCTACAATGATTGTCCCCTTAGGATCTATTGTATAGAAGTTGCTAGAAACATTCAAAGTGTTTCTCCATAAAAAGCCCAAATAGAAATGAATTCCCACACTAATGCCCAATTTGAACCTAATCCTTATGAATCTCCATCCCAACTGTATGCACTAAGTCACAGACCTTCTAATGATGAGTTCAAAAGAGCAATACAAGGGGTGAATAAGCAATTACATAACCTTACTGGTCAGATTGACAATACTGTTTTTGATTTCACTAATTGGAATAAAAATCTGGATAATAGGATTAAATCCTTGACAAGTAGGATGGAGACCTTAGAGGGACAAAATGGGAGTGTAGAAAAAGAAGTAACCATGGATATGATATCAAGAAAACTCCAAGAGCTGAACCATATATAGGTTGGATAGTTTGACAAATGAGAATTGCTCTTCATTTCATCTTTCCTCTCCCACATGCACCTGCACAAGTTAAACAAGTAGAACAATCATTTCCTTTAGGTAATGAATTTCCTCTTTCTGCTGAGATTGATCATTCAGGTGCCACTGTAATTTGTAATATTTCTACTGATTCCTGTAACAATTCACATGTTGATACACTAGAACATGATACCTCTTTTAGTACTAGGCCTAATGATGATGCTACTATCCTTAATGAGCTTGAGAAAGGTTCTTGTAGTGTTTTAACAGATTCTATAGGTGCATTTGAAGATAAAACCCATGTCAATCTTGTAAGGAAGATTGAGGCAGCTATGAAAGCAATTTTTAAACAGCCAATAAGAATCAAGCTATTTGGTTTCAAAACAAGGAAAAGAAGGCATAGACTAAAGAAGTTGAAATGAAAGCTATTACACATCATGCCAACAATCCAAGAAAATGAGCAAGAAGAACAACCATTATACATGGAACTTGTTGGTAACTCTCTTGATCCCTATGTTTCTCATACTTGTGAGGTCATAGGTGATGATACTCCTCTTGAGCATGACTTTTCTATAGATAACAATGATATGAGGGATGATAAGTCTAATCATGAGCCTTCTTCTTGTGTTAATGATATTAAGAGGGATGCCTTAGACCATGATGTGGCTAAAATTGAATCTCTTAAGCATAATGTGATAAAATTTGATTTACTTGGGTCTGACCCAACTTCCTTTTCTTCTTTTCTCTTTCCCCTTTGTTTATGTGAGAGTGATGTGTGTTGTATTGATTGCTTGTCGATTGATGGCCTCCTTTCCACCTCACATGCATTTTATTTTTACTTTTCTAATTCTTTTAGTGATCTTATTTCTTCTTTTCCTAGTCATGACGGTCTTGGGAAAGGTTTGTTTGATGATTTTGCAGGACTATATGAAGAGAAGGAGATTGTCCAACAAGCTAAAAATGATGGTGCATCACAAATAAAGTCTTTACTTGTCCAACCAGAGGATTGCCAAGCATTTTGCCTTATTAAAGAAGAAATGCCTAGATCTGAAACTCATGAACCTAAGGGCCATTTTATTGACTCTATTAGTATTAATCCTTCTTTTAGATGTCATGATAATGGTGAGTGTTTGCATGAATATGATATTTCATTCATTGATGAGTTATCTACTGAATTTGTACTCAGAATTGAAAATTCCTTTCATGAGAAAGACATTGATCTACTTGGGCATACTAGAACTAGTCTGGAGAGTTTCACACTCTTGCCACATGATAATAGCCACGACTAAGGGTCTTTCTATTCCATACTTTCATGTGACCTAATACCTGACATTAAAGGGTTGTGTGGTATTGAATATGATTTCTTTGAGTTTATTGCTAACAGTCCTCCTAATATGATTGGTAATTCTAGGCTTGTCCATGATTCTACTCATGAGGTACTCTCTTATGATTTAGCACCAGATTTAATTACACATAAGCATGATCAATTAAATTACATGATTTTTATTGATATTATTGATGCTCATCATAGTTCTTTCTTATAGGAGTTTAATTGGGAAGGCTTTTGGTAAAAATAATGTACATCATATATCTTGGAGCCTCTCTTAATTGATCCTGAACCACCACCAAAGAAGCTGAAATTGCAGAAATTCGTGATTCTCATCGAGGATGATAATTTTTGCTCTAAGAGCCTAAGCAGATTTTGATTCTATGGTTATCCCTTTCCTTTCCTTAATTTCTTGATTTACTTAAAAGATATTATATATGGGATTGACTAACACAAGTATGGGGGAGGGGACTGGTTTAGTAGTAAAAGTTTGTTGATATGGCTAGGCTTGGCTCATTTCTCTTTCTCCTATTTGCTACGCAAATTTGGATTTCCCTATTCTATCATCTTTTTCACATTGAGGACAATGCTCGTCTCTAGTGTCGGGGGAGTGTGAAATATTCTGATTGTTTTTCTTGCCGTGTGGGATTTTGTTGAACTTGAACACATTCTTTTGAATATTGTTAAAGTTTGTTCAGGTGTGAATTGCTTGTTTAATCAACTAATTTTGGAAAATGTGCATCATAAATTAATTTTCTCATACATTAAGTTCAATCCTTATGCAAGTTATCCTTGGTAGGTGAATGAAGATGAGTAAAATAGTTGGAAGGAAATTTAGGGCCTTAATTCATTCTTAAATTTGTGTGTGATGCCATCTAGCTTGGTAACTTCCTAGAACTTGTCTCAATACTTAATTCAAAACCACATGAGCTCTTGGAATTGTGAAGATGACATGAGCATTTCATTCAAAACCTTTTGGACCCAAATAGCAACCTATACACATTAAATCCATCGCTTAACTCTTTGAGCCCTTCACTGTCTTTTAAATTCCATCATGATTGATAAACATTGCATGTGCTAGATAGAAATGTTGCAGAATTGCTTGATTGGAAAGGTGTTCAGTGCTGATATTTTTTTTTTGGCTGATTGGAAACTCGCTGGTAGTACCTTTGGTCATTGCTGATTCATTGATAGAATTCCTTCTCATTTGCCATTTATGTGCTGATTTCTATTTTATAGGAGAAGAAATGAAAACAAAAAACACTGAAAAAGGCATTTGAAAAAAGGAGGCAAAAGAAAGGATCCTAAATGAAAGAAAAACAAAAAAAAAAAAGAAAAAACAGAATTGAAAAAAAAATGTTGATCGAGTGGTAAGAGTGAAAGAGTCCATTCATATTGATTCTTCTATTCATTTAGCTATATTGAACAACAAAATCTGATTTGTACATAAGCTTCTGAGCCTTAGACAGAACCATGATGCATGTGCAGTGTTCTTTTAATTATAGGCATTCATTTTCATCTCCATCATTTTGCTTTTCCAACATTACAACCCTTGCAAAGACCTTTTGAATCACAAAGCCCTGTGGCAAGTAAGTAGTGGAGATGTAGGATGGTTACAAGCTTATAGCGAAGCCTAAACTAGATGGTCTTGAGAGAAATAACCTTGATCTATGATCAGACAGGGATGTCACCTTTTGAGTCACCAAAATTTGTGATTGCACCATATAATGTAGTATAGGGTGCACCCAATTGTACTTCTCAAGAAGTGCTTTATTGGAAAACAACCTAGTCTAAATTAGTAATAAAAAAACTTGATGATTTGGGTAAAGAAAAAGGGGGGGTTTCAACTGTTTAAGGTGGTATAATAAATGAAAAGTACAAAGAATTAAATGTTTTTTGTATTTTAATTGAATGAAGAAATGTTTTGGATTAAAAGAGAATTATAGTGAAGAAGTCTCTTGATGATAGAAACTCAGCTATCACTACTCATTAAAAAGATTATGAGTTTTAGAAAATCTCTAAGTTTGAAGAAAATCCCAAGTAATCACTTGGGTCCAATGTCTTAATTAATAAAAACTTACTTTAATCAAAGTTAATTAACATCTCTTAAAATATTGTTAGAAACCACTTAGAGTGTAGATGAATGGATGATGCAAATGTCTTCAGAAAGTCAATCGACAATCATTAAAAACCAAGCACACAGATTAATCACCAATGATCACTGATAATTAAATGAATACAAGGATTCAAGATTGATATATATATATGAACCAACATTACAGTATCAAATCCAAATACAATGAAATAGCCTAAATACAAGATTTACAAACATAAATCAAGTTTGAAACAGAAGTACAGAAGATTCTTAAATCTAGAAATGTTCAACACAACATTAAGCACGAGTTTAGTGAAACATCCTACCTTTAACCTCTTAGAGTACGCATTCGTAAGCATTATGGTTCAAGCAGGTCAAAATACAAGCCCGTGGATTAAAAATTTTCAACATAACTACTCGGATTACTTTTCACTGTTTAAATTCAGATTTCAAGTCCAACTTTGAAATATCATGACTAATTCTATAAAAATCATATCTCCTTGTGTACATATCTGATTGAGGTGATCTACCTCTTATTTTAAAGCTTGGGATGTGTACTATGAATCTACCAAATTTTATGGCTTAACTCATTCATTTGGTAGGTCAAAATGGAGCTACAAACTCATTGCTCTATGACCTGCGTTTTATCCCTTAACCTCTTTTTACTTTAATTCTTTCTATTTCTTTGGCATACATAAATTGGGTTTATGCTTTCCTAATCATCCTCATACATTTCTATTCCTCCCATAAACATTGTAATTAAATTCATGGCATCATTGGCATCCATATCATAAATTACATAATAGGAGAATTACACATTGAATAATAACATCATTCATTAATGTCAATAATTCTCCACTTTCTTCTCCTTGCTTCTCATGCTATTATTGCCCACCATTGATTGACCTAAATGGTTGGTTAGGGAGGGGTGAGATTCGAGAGAATCTCAGTAGCAAACACTACCTATAAGCATAGAAGACATAATGCATATGCATGACATGTTATAACATTAACACATGAATGCCATGGAAAGTAAGCTAAAGCATTTCATGCTTTTATAACATATTGCCAAGGCAAAACATAACATAAAATTGCAAACATAACTATGCAAACATTTCATCATAGCTTAGTCACATCATGGCAACACAAGCACATCATGTAGGCATACATATCAAGCACACATTATAGGTAAGTTCACTACCTTGTAACATAGCTTTCCTCTTACTTTTCCTTTGATTCCCTTGTCTTTCCAACCCTATGGATTTTTGGTCAACACCATTAAACATCCTTTTGGATGTTCCAAGGTCCCAAACGCATCACTACATAATGCAAAACAATTATTAGAATCAAGTCATCAACTTATCTCTACTTGATTCTTTCTTGAACATACTTGAACTCTAACTCTTGAGTTTCAATTCCAACTTTCCTAAAATTATTTCCACATACTATTCCCACATAATTTTGTATATAGAATCCATTTCTAAGCTTAAAACAATCAAAATCCAATCCTAATCATTCAGAACAGTCAAGGATGAATAGAATCACAAACTAAGGGAAAGTTGGATTTCTTGCAAAATCAACATAAAACCACTTGATTCTTGTTGTTTCTAAGCCTTTAAACATTCTTCTAACATCGATTTCATCTTCTCCTAGTCTAATCAATTTCATGCAGTACCTCCCCATGGGATTTCAAGCTCCCAAAAACCATTAAATCTATAACCAAGCTCAACAACAACAAGGGTAGTAAAAACTACATCAAAAACGACACACATACCTTGTTTTAGAGTTTGATCTGGCTTGGGACCACTTGGCTTTTCTTTCTCCCTCTTATTTCTCTCTCTAGAAATCATTTTGCAAGAGCTTGCCCATGGGTTCCTTGTGCTTGGACGAAATGATAGGGAGGGGAGGGGTATTTATAGAAGATAAGATTGAATCTCGGCTGTTGATCTTAAAAATACGTGGCTTGATCTGGACTGTCCATTTTCTCTTTTTATCTTTTAATGACATGTGTCCTATGACATCATGCTTACCTCATCTTGATGACATCATGCTTACATCATCAAGCCACATGTCTTTAATCCAACTGCACACGTGTCTTGCATCCGACCGTACACGTGTCTAACATCCAACCGGTACACGTAATACCTTCTTTTCCCATCTAACCATACATTTGTCACTTTCATATTCGTTCATCATTTTGGCATTAAAATAGGAAGGAAACTAATATAAAATTCATGCAAAATATAGCCCTTAGGCATTTCTTTACCTATTTTGCCATTCTGCACTGTATCGGGTACCTTTTTTTTTAGTCCTGACTGACCCAGTACCACTGGGGCATTTTCTGGCACAATTTTCTCATCTTAATTAAGTACATATATGGTGCCATCTTAGAGGAGTATAGATGAAAATAATTAGCTCTACTAACAGGCTACTTAACCTTACTAAGTCACGCAGTAGAGATTTCACTATAACGGGTAAACAAAGGACTGTCTAAAATATTTCCGTACTGCATTTTGATTGTTTATGTTGTCCATAAATATCTTCTGCTGATTCAGTATGATGACTTGTAGGTGTCATGATTGCATTTGGTGACTCAGTATGGTGACTCGTAGGTGTTATGATTGCCTTTGGTGACTCAGCATGCTGACTCAGTGCCGTCGTGATGGTCTTTAGATATTTTCTCTATCCTTTTCCCAGAAATATTATTAGATAATACTTAATCAGGGTTACCTTCTCCAAATTCTTTCTATCAGCTCGTAACTTCGTTGATCGGTCTCTGGGTTTCATTCTTTCCCCTTCATCACGAGAAATTCCTCTAATTTTTCTCGGGTCAGAAGTCAAACTCTAGACAACTATTTTGACTTTTCTTGGATAGGATATAAATAGGCTTTAAATTTAATTAAAGCTAACCTTGTCAGTTTTTGGAGACGGAATTAATTTTACAATCTATGTAAATTCCTCAACTACTGTTCCCTAGTTTTTGCTGATTATTTGATGTCACACCTTACTATTGGATCCATTTAATGTTTAAATAAAACCATTTTAGACCACCTTGGATGGTCTTGGGCTCAAAAATCCATGAAAAACACTGATTTTCGGGTATTTACTATTCATCAGGTAAAAATCCAGTTTTCTGGTTCAGCTTCAAAAATTTATAACTTAATCTAGAAAAATCAAAATGGAGTGGTCCAAAATTCTATAAAAATATCTTTGAATGATATTTCAAGGAAAAATAATCTTATGAACCAATTCCATTTCAAAAAGTGTCAGGTTTTTATGAAAGTTACCTCTGTCCATTTGGCAAAAATTCTTTTTCCAGATTCTGAACCTTAACTTTGAAAAATCATTTAAAATCATGTAGTTGGCCATTTTTAACATGCTACCTATCGATTTGAAGCTTATGATGTCAAATTTAAGCATATCAAACTTCATGTGAAAATTCATTCGGTAAATCAATAAAACGTGGCTCTAATTTGGCCTACTGCTTAAGGATTACAGCACCAACCATACATGCTGTCACATCCAGCATTATGATAATTAGAGATAAGAAATATTCTCAAATTATTGAAAATTAAAAATAATAAGGAAAAGTCAAAGGATTTTGGTGAAAAATAATTACAGTAATTTTCCAAGCCAATTATAGGAAATTGACTAATTAAGGAAAATTGGTCAAATGTAAATAAGGAAAAATATTTTTGAGCCTTGGAAAATTAAGGAAAAATGAGGATAATATCTTTTGAGAGTTATATGAAATTATAAAGTTGGTTTTATGACCAAATTACCCTTAGAGAAATTATGAGAGAATTTAAGGGTGATTTAGGCTAATTAAGGGATTTTATTTGGGAAATTCCAAATAAATATTTTAGGAGGAATAAAATCCCAAGAAAATTTCTATGAGATCCCAAGGAATTATAAGGAATTATGGAATTAAATGGAGACCCTCAAGTGTCCAAGATTTTTCCAAATAAATGTGAAAAGTGGAAAAATCCCTAAAGGGTAGGAAATTAATTTTCCTTTATATTTAAATATTAGGAAATTAATTTTGAGACAAAGAGGGCAAATTGGGAAGATAATAATGAGGAGAATAAATTAAGGATCTGATAAAAACTAATTACAGAGACTAAGTTACTGTAATTATAGAAAAGAAGTAAAACTCAAAGCCTAAAGTATACCGATAAAGCAAGATTGGTGTCTTGCAAATCCAAGGGATCCTATTGAGCCATGTGTCAAGCTCTTGAAGGAGAAGATTTGAATTAGCCAAGTGTCATTCCATAAATGGAGAGGATTTTGACTTTAGTAAATAATTTCATTTGGAATTATGTAAATTATGAAAGAGAAACCAAGACTTAGTAGGGTAATGACACTTGGACTATCATTAAAGAGGGTGGTTGAGATATTTTGAGCCAATTAATCAGCTCTTCCCTCCCTATTTTCAGACCCAAATTTCGTCCAAGGGAGGAAGTGGAAGAAAAAGAGAGAGTTTGAGAGAACACAAGAAGAAAGGGAGCACCTTTGGTCATTCAAGCAAGTTGCAAGGTTAGATCTTGGTACTGGAGGTGTTCTTACTTTGTTTTCTTTCAT
Source organism: Neltuma alba (assembly GCF_004799145.2). Classification (NCBI taxonomy): domain Eukaryota; kingdom Viridiplantae; phylum Streptophyta; class Magnoliopsida; order Fabales; family Fabaceae; genus Neltuma; species Neltuma alba. Next base: position 36,149 of record NW_021632447.1, on the reverse strand, counting down.
TTTTATGGTTTAAAATCTGTCTCTTCCCTCTCTTAATGTGGACCAAACTGGTTGTTAAAAAAGGGGAAAGGAGTTTTGGTTTTTACACTTGCTAAGACACAACTATACAAGCTAGATTCTAGTGTTTGCAAGTGAGTTTAAGTGGTTTTAAAGCATTTTTTCATGGTTGTTGTTGTGAGAGTTCTTTTCGGCCAAGAGGTGAACTGGACCCTAGGATGAGTTTTTCATTGTTTTAAGGCTTCCATGATGCTTAAAATGAGAAATGGTGTAGGGTAGACTAAAAGAAACAAGTGTTGGAAGCTTAAAAGCAAAGCTGAAAATTTTAGGTCAAAACCTCTAGTGGTTCGGTCAGTTTGTTGCTGGAAGAAGCAGTTTTATTTTCATAAATCTAAGCCCATTTTTGGAATCTACATGAAAAATCATGTAGGTAACGAGAGCCTTTCTGTCGTTCGCTTTGGGGTTCTCACTCAAAAATAAATCCAAGCTATGCAGTATAATGCAAACTCGGGTCGTTTCATGCTTGGGAGCCTTAATTAATTACCTAAGTTAGACTAAATGCCATGCAAAGTAATGAAAAGGGGTTTTTGGGTTTTTAACATTTAATGAAATGTGCCAAAATTGAATGCAATGAAAACAAACCTAAGATACTATGTTTTTGGAGTTTTTAAGATAATGATGATGTAATGGAAGTGATTGATAGGAAATCTCTTGAAAATGATTTTGATGGCAATCATAGTTCACTAAAACAATGGGAGTTTCATAAGTCCATTAGGTTTTCTTAAAAAGAACCTCAATAACTAATTGAGTCCAAAGTTTACATTAATGAACTCATTAATGAAAACTTTGTTTAGCTTCCCTAATGCGTAATTTTAGAATGATCATGCACCACAATGAAGGGAGAAAAAGGCCGGTGCGCATGGTAGAGGAAGAGAAGGAGGGGAAAACTGAGAAGGGAAGAAATAAATGAAGAAAAGGAAAGAGGGGAGAGGCCGACTAAGAGGACTGGAGAAAGGAGGAGGCCGATGGAAAACAGAGAGGACCGCCGGTTTTGGATGCGGAAAGGGAGAAGGTGAAGAGGGAGAGGTTTCAGAATGGAAGGGATGTGCGAAATAATAAAGGGACCGACGGTTTTGGGTAGAATTGAAATAGGTTAATAGGGGGGTTTAATGGAATGGGTAGGGGAAAAGATTGAAATGGGTTCAGGAGAAAAGAGTGGGTGAGTCAAAATGGGGGGCAAAAAGGACAATACACGCGGAAAAATAGGGAAGAAAGAAACCGTCCAACACAGAAACGGCATGTTCGCTGCGGCGAACCATGCTCGAGGCAAAAACAAAGGGAGAAAAGAAGTGTTTTGCCGTGGCGAAGGTGTACGTTCGCCGCGGCCAAACCTTCCCAAGAGCAACACACAGAGGCTAGTGACCTTCGCCGCTGCGAAGGCTGTAGTTAACCGCGGCGAAATATCACTGAGAGCAACACAAGAGAAATAGAACCACTTTGCCGCGGTGAAGGCTAGGGTTTACCGTGGTGAAGTGTCATAGAGAGCACAGAATAATACATAAAACACTCAAACATCAGAGAAACACAACACCAAACAACAGATGTAGCTGGATACTTCAAAAACTTTAAAGTGCATCAAAAGAGATCAGAAGGTGCTCAATAAGTCCATGATTAAGAGTATACCACAGACAAACTTTCTCAATCAATCTGAATCATATAATTCATTACAAGCACCAAATCATCAAGCACATAATAAGATAGGATAGAGATCAAAACTTCCAGGGGGTCTTATTGAATTTAAACAACAACTACACTACTATCCTACTAAAAAGGGTTTATCCCCCACACTCATTCAACATACAATGCACAAAACATCGCAAGATCAATAATTAAGCAAAAGCATGTAAATGAGTAAAGGAAAGAAACGACCAGGGAGTTAAGGAGGCTTTTGGTTCTCATGGTAGAGCTTCAGTAGATGGCCATTAACTTTGAATCTGGCCCCGGTTTCCTCGTGTAGTAGCTCCACCATACCGAAATTGTGTGCTTTAGTGACTGTGTACGGCCCATCCCATCTGGTGTTGAATTTTCCTTGCTTGAAGGTAAATCGAGCCTTGTACAACAGCACTTTATCACCTTCCTTGAATTCCTTTCTCAAGATACCCCGATCATGCATAAATTTGGTCTTCTCCTTGTAAAGTCTAGAGTTCTCATAAGCTTCAAGTCTAATCTCCTCTAGCTCTTGCAATTGCAGCTTCCTTTCCATGCCAGAGGACTCTATATTCATGTTGCACTGCTTGACCGCCCAATAAGCTTTGTGTTCCAGCTCCACTGGCAAGTGACATGGCTTTTTATAAACTAAGCGGTAGGGAGACATACCAATGGGGGATTTGTAAGCAGTTCGGTAAGCCCATAATGCTTCTTCTAAACGGGAGCTCCAGTCCTTCTTGGATGGCTTGATCATTTTTTCCAGAATATGCTTCACTTCCCTATTAGATATTTCAGCTTGGCCATTGGTTTGGAGGTGATAGGCAGTAGAGATTTTATGAGTGACACCAAATTTGGACAGTAGGCTATTGACTATCCTATTACAAAAGTGTGTTCCCTGATCACTCACTATAGCCCTAGGTGTCACACCTTACTTATATAATACCTTAGCATTTATTTAGAATCATTCCAGACCACTTTGGATGGTCTTAAACTTAAAAATTTCAATTTGGACGTTAATTTTCGGAAAATTACTGTTCACTCTCCAGTTTTCATATTACAGGTCCAACTTTGAAAAATCATAACTAATTCTAGAAATATCGTATGGAGGTGTTCCAAAATTCTACGGAAAGCTCTTTCAATGCTCTTTAAGGGAAAAATATTCAACTGAACTCATCCTCACTGAAAACGTACAGTTTATTGGATTAAAATTACTATTCATTTGGTTAAATCTGGACTTTCCAGATTCTGCGCCTTAACTTCGAAAATTCATATCTCTTCGCATACACATCCAAATGAGGTGATTTACTACTCATTTTGAAGCTTGGGATGTGCACTATAAGTCTACCAAATCTCGTGATTTAAATCATTCATTTAATAGGTCAAACTAAAGCTCAAAACTAACTGCTTCAGGACCTACGTTTTATCCTTTAATATCTCCTTACTTTAATTCTTTTTATTTCTTTGACATACATAGCATGGGCTTAATCTTTCTCATTCATACTCATATACTTTTATTCATTCCATAAACATCCTAAGCATATACATTGAATTGATGGCATTCATAACATAACTTACAACATAGGAGAATTATACATTGAATAATAACATCAATCATTAGCATTAATAATTCTCCACTTCTTCTCCTTGCTTCTCATGCCCTTAGTGCCCATCATTGATTTGACCTAAATGGTTGGTTAGGGAGGGGGTGAGATTCGGGGGAATCTCAGTAGCAAACATTACCACATACATGCACAAGATGGATGCTAGTGTATGGTATATAATTTTTCATAAACTTAAGTTAACTAGTGACATGCCATCATGCTTTATGCTTGGTATAAAAATGCATGGCCATGGGAACATATTAAAAACAGCATTTCCAGCAACAATCATCATGTCACAACATCATTCAAACAACAAATACAAACCAACACATAAGCATACCATGTCAAGCACGTAAAGGGTAAGTTCACTACCTTGCACCTCAAGCTCTCCTCTTACTTTTCCTTTGACTCCCTTGACTTTCCAACCATGTGGGCATTCGGTCAACATCACTAAACATCCTCTTGGATGTTCCAAAGGTCCTAAACATAACCATAATGATGACACAATCCATTAGGACCATTAGATTACATAAAGTTCAAGACTAGCTTTCTTGAACCTCAACCCTTTCTCTTAGTCTTAGGGTTTTCTTTCTAGCTTTTCTAATATAAATATTATCATTTTACATCCTTATGATCTATTTCCTATCAATTAGGACCACTTTAGATGGCTTTAGATTCAAGAATACCAAATCTGGAAATTTTGGTTCGCGGGTACTGTTCACGCAGAATCTCCAGAATTTTTGCTCAACTTTGAAAATTCATAATTAAATCTAGAAAACTCCAAATTGAGTGCTTCCAAGTCTCAATGAAATATAATTAAGTTAAATTTAAATGAAAAATAGTTTCAGGAACCAATTCTACTCATAACAGTACCAGAATTGTACGGAACTCGACAATCTCCCAAAAGTTCAACACTGTTTCCAGATTTCAAACCCTAACTTTGAAAAATCACCATAAATCGTACACATATCCAAATAAAGTGTTCTACCCATGGATTTAAATCTCATAGAGTGTACTTTAAGCATACCAAATTTCAGAACCAGATATGAACAGTAACTAATTCGAAAAAGCCATCAAATCAGCACGTAATTCTTCCAATTTTCACATAGATCCACTTGGATCTACCATACTTTGAGGTGTTCTAGCAAGATCTAACAACCAAACTCCCTTCCCCACTCATCAACCATTTCGACCAGCCATCAAAAGGGAGAGAAGAAATATTTTCAACCATAAAAGAGAAAGAAACCAAGGCAAGAACACATCTAGAGCCAAGAACTCACCTTGAACCTTGATTGTATGACCAAAGTTGATGCCTTTCTCTTGGTTTTCCCTCAAAACTCTCTCTTTTTCCCTCTCTTCATGCCTTGCACGAAATTCCCATCTAATTTAGGGGAGAGATGAGCTCATTAATGTGTACAAAATATCCCACCAACCATCATTAATGTTATGCCAAGTGTCATTAGCCTACTTAATCTTAATCCTCTCTTAATTAACTTAAATCATAATGTAATTAAATTCCAAAGTCAAGATCCTCTCCATTGGTAGCTTGACACTTGGAAAGCTTTAATTACCATCCATTAAAGGCTTGACAAGTGGCGACTTGTGGCCCAAGTAAAGTGCAAGACTCTGATTAATACTTTATCGGTGCACTTTTACTCCGGGTTTAACTTCTTTTCTCTAATTACAGTGCTCTGGCCTCTGTAATTATTTTCTGTCAGATCCATAAATTCTCTTTAATTCTAGAGAGTATCTATGAATTTTCTTAGCCCATAACACTTCCTTTAAGCCTTGCATAAAATTCATTTACTAAAATACCCTTTTATCGGCAAAACCGGCTCTTTAATTTCTTAAAGCCACTCTACTAGCCTTTTGGTTGCGGGACTAATTTTATAAATTAGTACAACCTTTCAACCATTTAACCTCATTTTTGTATACACTTTTGAGGTCTCTTGCTATTTTAAATAATTACCTCACATGGTATACTTTTTATCGATAATAACCTTATAAATTCTGTTGAAGCTGCCTCAGGGGTATTTTCATCTTTTCTCTTCATAGAAGAGCCTTAGAATATTATTTCCCATTTTCTGGGATTTTCTTGGAATTTTCTGTACACTCTTCCATTTTTGCCCTTGATGGTCATAACTTTTTGAATTTACGGTTTTACCCCTGCTTAAGTCTAACCTCATAGAACCATCTCTTTGAGGTTTCTAACTTAACCTTTGGCCTGTATCTAGTCTCTTTTCTCTTTTTGGGCCTTCGAGACTTTACTAGAGTCTCTAACCTTAATTATACCCGAGCCCCTGAAAACTTTTACTTTACAGTGTAGTCCCTGAAACTGCTTTAACTTCCTTTTTCATCTTTGGGACTTCTGCTCACAGGGGTCTGGTAACCTATTTAATTTAGGCTATTTCTGGAACTTCTAGGCCTAAAAGTCTGGATGTTACACTAGGGATCCCATACCTACAGAAAATGTGTGATTTTAGAAATCTATGTACAGTTGGGGCATCATCTTTTCTGCAAGGTATAGCTTCAATCCACTTGGATACATAATCTACGGCTAATAAAATATATACAAAACCAAGGGAAGAAGGAAAGGGTCCCATAAAGTCAATTCCCCAAACCTCAAAAATCTCACAAAATAGAAGGGGCTATTGAGGCATCTCATATCTTTTTCCCAACCCCCCAAATCACTGACACTTGTCACAAGATCTACAAAATGTAAAAGAGTCTTTGAAGAGGGTGGGCTAATAAAATCCAGAATCTAAGACCTTCCTAGATGTCCTCCTTGCACTAAAGTGACCACCACAAACCATGGAATGACAAGCTGAAATAATAGGTTCAAAATCCTCCTCCGGCACACACTTACGTATTACTTGGTCACTGCACATCCTCCACAGATGAGGGGCATCCCAAATGTAATACTTTGACTCGCTACGAAGCTTTTGTGCCTGAAATCTAGACATAAAGGGAGGAGTGAGTCCAGACATGAGATAATTGACAATATTAGCATACCAAGGCTCTAATGTAACCACAGAACATAAAGCTGAATCGGTAAAAGAATCACAAGTCAAGTCAAAAGAATCTACTCCCCTTGTGTCTTCCGGTAGCCTACTCAGGTGATCGGCTACTTGATTCACTGCCCCGGGTCTATCCTTAATCTCAATGTTGAACTCTTGAAGCAATAAAGCCCATCTGATCAATCTTGGTTTAGATTGTGGCTTTTTGAGCAAATAGCGGACAGCTGCATGATCTGTATACATAACCACTCGAGAGTTGATTAGATATTGTCTAAACTTGTCTAAAACAAATACAATGGCAAACATTTCTTTCTCAGTAGTGGTATAGTTGACTTGAGCTGGGTCAAGTGTTTTAGAGGCATAGGCTATCACTCTAGATTGCTTCTCCTCCTTCTAGCCAAGCATATCACCCACTGCATAATTAGAAGCATCACATGAGAGTTCAAAATGTAAATTCCAGTTGGGTGCAGTCAAAATAGGAGGTGAAACAAGCATAGACTTGAGAGTATCAAAGGCATGTCTACATTTTTCATCAAAATTAAATTCAACATCCTTTTTAAGAAGAGTAGAAAGGGGCAAGGCAACTTTACTAAAATCTTTAATAAAGCACCTATAAAACCCTGCATGCCCAAGAAAAGATCTCAAGTCTTTCAGACAAGTGGGGTAAGGCAAAGATGATATAACTTCAATTTTAGTCTTATCAACCTTAACCCCCTTACTAGAGATGAGGTGACCTAACACTATGCCATTGCCCACCATGAAATGACATTTCTCAAAGTTCAAGACAAGATTTTTGGCTATGCATCTCTCTAAAGCCTGCCTTAGGCTATTCAGGCACTGATCAAAACTCTCCCCATAAATTGTAAAATCATCCATAAAGACCTCCATATTGTGCTCTGAAAGGTCACTAAAAATCACCATCATGTACCTTTGAAAGGTGCCTGGAGCATTACATAACCCAAATGGCATCCTTCGATAAGCAAAGGTACCAAAAGGGCATGTGAAAGTGGTTTTGTCCTGATCTTCGGGGGCTACGGGTACCTGAAAATAGCCAAAAAAGCCATCTAAAAAGTAGTAATGTGATTTACCAGCTAGTCTCTCCAACATTTGGTCAATGAAGGGTATAGGAAAGTGATCCTTACGTGTTGCATCATTAAGTCTCCTATAGTCTATGCACACACGCCATGAGTTTTGAACCCTTGTAGGAATTAACTCATCCCTTTCATTCCTTACTATTGTTACCCCGCTCTTCTTTGGCACAATATGCACCGGACTAACCCACTCACTATCAGAAATTGGATATATTATCCCAGCACTCAACAATTTAGTTATTTCTTTATTAACTACATCTAATATGAGAGGGTTCAATCGTCTTTGGGGTTGCCTCACTGGTTTTGATTCCTCATTCAATAAAATTCTATGTGTTCACACAGCAGGACTAATTCCAGGTATATCTGCTAGTGTCCAACCTATTGCCCTTCTATGCTCCCTTAAAATAGATAAGAGTCTCTCTTCCTCACTCTCAGATAGTGAGTTAGCAATTATAACAGGTAGTTGTTCATTAGACTCATGGAAAGCATATTTCAAAGTAGGAGGTAGGGGTTTCAAATCAAGTGTAGGTGGTTGCACAATAGAAGGAATCAATTTATGAATTTCAAGAGAGAACAGATTACTCCCCTTTCCTTCAACCAGTGATAATTCCTCAGCCTTGTAGTTAACTTCCTCTCTAAGCATTGAACCAACTTCTAGTTGATCTACAGCAACTGCCTTAGAGGGATTCTTCTCCATGACTTCTTCCTCCATATCTGAAACAACAACAGGAAACCTTTCCCCAAGGGAATCATCACTGATAATAGAGGAATCAAAGTCTACTTTGGAGTCAAGGGAGGAAACAAAAAATGTGTGTGGGATGGAAAGCATACAATTAAACACAGTACAATCAAGGCATGTAACATCACCACCACATAAGCAAGAAGAAGGTGTATAGTAAAGAGATGAAAAAGAAGAAATGGATTCATCCTCATCAATAGATTCATCAGTGTAAATATCGGAATAGAAAGAGTCATTTTGCAATTCAACTTCAGAGCATGCATCCTCAACAGCAATGTCTATCATGTTAACCCCCAAAAGTGAATAGTCCTCATAAGGATGTTTCATTGCTTCATACATGTTAAAAGAAACTTTATTATCACCCACCTCCATAGTTATGGTGCCCTCTTTCATGCTAATTATGGTATTAGCAGTCCTTAAGAAAGGTCGACCAAGGATGAGTGTAGTATCATTCACATGTTCAGAAGACATGTCAAGCACATAAAAATCAGCAGGAAACACCAATCCCTTAACTTGGACTAAAATGTCTTCAATAATGCCCTCAGGATACCTAATAGTCCTATCAGCTAGTTGGAGCACAACAGTGGTAGACTTAAGAGTCTTGACTCCTAGAGATGTGTATACGGACTTAGGCATGACCTTAATGGCTGCACCTAGATCTAACAGGGCTCCCCTTATAGTAACCTTTCCTATAGTGCAAGGGATAGTGAAAGATCCAGGGTCTTGACACTTTACAGGAATTTGGGGTTTAAACAAAGCAGACACATTAGAGGGTAACTGGACTCTTTCATTAGGTTTAAATCTCCTCTTTTGAGTACATAATTCTTTTAAGACCTTAGCATACTTAGGAATCTTTTTAATCAGGTCAAGCAAGGGTATATTCACTTCTACCTTCCTAAATGTCTCAATCAACTCATGATCTTGCCTCTCCTTACCCATTTTCACATTTTTCAAATAAGCATTAGGGAAAGGTAGTTCATTGATGTTTACCTCCTTACCATCCTTGATTGAGGCTCCATGATTGCTTGGCTCAGATTCCACAGTTGTCCCCTTGCCATCATGTTCTTTTGAGGCTTCTTTCAGCTTTAGCCTCTTCTCTTTGGAGCTTTCAGACTGCTTCTCTTTTAAAGGTGCTTATGGCAGCTCATCACACAAGATCTCCTCATCTATAACTTCATCCTCCTCTTCTCTAAATTTCACTTGCTTCCCACTCCTAAGGATAATAGCATTCAAGCCCTTAGGATTGATAACAGTGTTGGAGGGGATTGCGCCACTGCTCCTTGCTTGTTGCTCACTCATGTTGTTAGACAACTGAGTTACATAGGAGTTAAAGTTCTCAGATTTAGTCTCCCATTGCTCCATCCTCTTTTCCAAAGCATTAAATCTAGCATCATTCTTGGATGAGTCTTGTTGAATTAGTGAAGCTAAGGAGTTGAACTGAGTAGCGTTAGCAGCCCTTTCTTCCTTCATTAAGGCCATCATATTTTGTAGGAGTTGATTTGTTTCATCCTTAGGTGGGACAGTTAGGGCTTGAGATTGGTTTTGGAACTGGTTTGAAGATGGGCCAACTCCTCCACTCTTCTGAAATCTGTTTAGAGGTCTACTATCATCATTCCTCCAGCCCAATTGAGGGTTTACCTTCCATCCCTCGTTGTAAGTGTTGGAGTAGGGGTCCCACTTTTGATTTGGACGGCCTTGGAAGACTGTAGATACTTCTTCATAGCGGTCTGGACAAATGCTAGAAATATGCATGACTGATCCACATGTTTCACAACTAGGCGCTGTAATGTCCATAGGAGCGGATGGGCGATGCACACTCATATTCTTCAATTCAGTAGTGATCAAAGACAATTGAGATGTCACTTTGCTTCCCAAAGAATCTACTTTTGATTCCAAAGCGTCCATTTTCCTACTGTGCACCGATGCAGCTCCCATCTCATGCACTCCTCTAGTATCTCTCACACCATATTGTTGGTGATTCAGGGCCATCTTCTTTATTAAATCTCAAGCCTCCTCAGCAGTGGAGTCTATCAAAGATCCTCCCGATGCAGCATCCAACATACCCTTCTCTTGGTTCTTTAACCCATCATAAAAGTACTGCACCAGTTGTTCGTCCGGAATTTGATGATGTGGGCATCTTGAAAGTAGGTCCTGAAATCTATTCCAGTAATCATAGAGAGATTCTTCATAGTCTTGCTTGGCAGAATAAATCTCCTTCCTCATTGATGAAGTACGAGAAGCCGAAAAGTATTTCTCCAGAAATGCCTTCCTTAAGTTCCCCCAATTGTGGTATGCATCAGCTACATGTCTTGGGAGGCTCATGTGCCATTCCCTAGCTTTGCCTTCCAAGAATAGATGAAAAACCTTCCATAGCACTTGGTCCAATGATGCTCCCACAGGCTTCATACTCTGACAAATCATGGAAAGAGATTGCAGATAAAGGTATGGGTCTTCTCCTGTCAAGCCATGAAATTTGGGAAGAGAGTTAATTAATAAACCTTTAATCTCAAAGTTAACTTCAAAATTTAGACAAGCCGCAGTAAAAGGGTCAAAATTTACATCAGAAGTTGTGGCTTCCCTAATTGTTCTTCTCCTAGGGTTTCCATTATTTTCTCCTACTCTCTCTTGTTCACGATTTCCACCATTCCTCACTTGATTAGCATTCAGGTTAGGATTAGGTTGATTTTGTGATAATTCAGCCATTATCTCTTGATCAGTAGGCTCACTCTCACTACTAGATAGGCTAGATTCCACAGAAATATTCTCTTGCTCAATCACCAACTCACTTGTCCCCTCAATTCTTTTCTCTCTTCTTATCTCTCTGAGTCTTCTCTCAATCTCAGGATTAAAGGGTACAAGTTTTGTTTTCCGTGGCATGCAAGATAAAAGTCACAAGAGAAAGAGCAAACAAAATTGACTTGCAGCACATAAAGTCAACTAAAAGCATGCAATGTGATGAATACAAGTGTATGGTTAAGTATGCAAGTGTATGGGTGAGTATGAGTATGTATGCACAAAAAAGAAGCAAAAAGTGTAAGTTTCAAAATTTTCCAGAAGAGTTTGTCGCGGCGAAAGCAGAGGTTGGCAGCGGCGAAGGTTGACAGAGGCAACCAGATATCTGATTGCGGGGAGTTGGCCGCGGCGAAAGAAGAAGTGTGCCGTGGCGAAGGTATCTCGAGAGGAATCCTTCGGTTTTTCAGACAGTTGGCCGCAGCGAAGGAGCAGGTTGGCCGCGGCGAAGTGTTACAGAATGCTTATCAGATACTGGACTCCACTGATGCAACGTGAGAGATGCTAAAAATCAAGAAAATCAATATATTTGTTTGTATTTCCAAAAATTTTGATGCTATGCAAGATGAAAACCTATACTATGAACAAATATGCAACTAAACTACCTAAGATGCAACCCAAAAAGATCAAAACTTCAATTGACAATCAATTAGCACAAGCTAACCTAGAGAACCAATTTCTTGGCTCCCCAGCAACGGCGCCACTTGACAAGAGCCTTTCTGTCGTTCGCTTTGGGGTTCTCACTCAAAAATAAATTCAAGCTATGCAATATAATGCAAACTCAGGTCGTTTCACGCTTGGGAGCCTTAATTAATTACCTAAGTTAGACTAAATGCCATGCAAAGTAATGAAAAGGGGTTTTTGGGTTTTTAACATTTAATGAAATGTGCCAAAATTGAATGCAATGAAAACAAACCTAAGATACCATGTTTTTGGAGTTTTTAAGATAATAATGATGTAATGGAAGTGATTGATAGGAAATCTCTTGAAAATGGTTTTGATGGCAATCATAGTTCACTAAAACAATGGGAGTTTCATAAATCCATTAGGTTTTCTTAAAAAGAACCTCAATAACTAATTGAGTCCAAAGTTTACATTAATGAACTCATTAATGAAAACTTTGTTTAGCTTCCCTAATGTGTAATTTTGGAATGATCATGCAATTGGCTCAATGTAACACACAATCAACTCAGTACCGAAACATAACCATGCAAGATAGGAGAGAATCATGAGAGTTACAATAAGCATATATGCAACTACATATATTAAAGCACAAACTTCAACATCAATCAATCCAAATTACAATTGTTAATCATTAACCAATGATTACAAACTTAACCAAAGTGTCTAACTAAGACTTTACAACTCTTATACCTAGGAAATTATAAACACATAGCTAGAAACTAAAGATTAAAACTAAAACTCCCCTTTGAAGCTTGAAAACTCATGCTACTCCACCATCTTCAAGAGTTGGAAAAGCTTAGCTCATCATAGCCTTGGAATCAGCTCTAACCAGAGGTAAATCTTCAGCCATAATGGTCTGGAGATGGAGGATTAGGGTTCAGTGGGAAAGATGAGAGGAGATGATGAGAGAAACGTAAGTGGTGGCTCCTTCCTTATGTCTGACCTCACCCATACCCAAAATAGGGTTTCTAACCTGAAAATGACGTGTATGGGTCGGTTCCTGGAGGTGGGTAGGTCATATTTTCTTGAAATGGTCGGGTCTGAAATGTGCTGACACGAGGGGTGTTGGAAATTGTGCCTTAGGGGCCAATCATTATGTTTTGAACATTGTTAATTTATGAATTTATCAATTACGTTATCATATTATTTGCATGTTTTCTGTGGTAACTATCCTTGGATAACTCATGGTTTATCCTAAATGTCCCTGGTCGGTCATCTATGTGGGAGCAAAGATGAAATAAGACCAGTATGACTTTAAAGATATATAGAGATATAAATTAAAGTCATAGGCACATGTAAGAGTACAAGGTGTTGGACCGACCCGCTATGAGAGAGCTGCATGGGTTAAGTCATAAGCTTCTCTCATATACAAACCACGTCACTATGCCCTTTGACCTGAGATCATCATGGATTCCTACATGAGAAACGCTTAGCTTTGACCTAGTCAAAAGTCACTTTTGACCGAGTGATCATAAAGACTGTGTTCAGGCTTAGTGGTTTTTCATGCGGAGGAATGTGAATGGTCAAGATGGAATTTGTCCCTCACATTCGTAGAGAGACATTACTGGGCCCCTCGATGAGTGAGTCTGAGAAATGTATGGCCATACTATAATGGAAAGGTAGTTCCGTTTCTATACTCAGACTACTCAGGGATCGAGAAAGTAACGGTCATGAATAGGAGGATGACATTCTCCATGCCTCATCCATGACCAAAATGTCGTGTGACAAAAGGGACGTGATATGGTTGTATGAAAGGTTGCATCGTTCAATGATCCTCATATGTTTTGGGTAGTCGTGATGTCTTGCTAGAGACCGCTTACGACTTGTGGGTCATTATAGTTAATGGCCCACTGCCAACTTCATATGGGCCTACAGGGTCGCACACAAAATAGCCCGACACGAGTTATGATGTCCAGATTCATTGAATCTAAGATATGTCCAGATTCAATGAATAATATAGGGTGGACGTGTGTATATATATATATATATAAATTCGTATATATATATATAAATATAAAAGGTATTAATTGTTAGATTTAATTTATAAGGATAAATTAAATATATACAAATTAATTCCGTCATCTCTTTATTAAATAAATAAGTGAATTAAATCTGTGAAACGGGTTTAATTTAAACTATATTTATTTAATTGTTCTCTTATCTGATTAGGCAATATTTGATATTGTATTAATTTCGGAATTAATTTAGAGTTAATTTCGAAATTAAATATTATTAATTAAACCTATATAGCATCCTATATATTTGATATGAGGAGCTAGGGTTTAACTAAGAGAGAACCAACACCTAAGAGACGGCCAAGGAAAGGAGAGAGGACGGATTCCTAAAACCCTAGACGGACATAGGCGCTAGCACGCCGTTCGAGGTTGAGGGCTACTCGTGTGGATACCGGTAGAGGAAGCCGACCGGAGTTGTCGACTTCGAACGACACAGGAGGCGAGCAGAAGCATCCTGTACGGCCGAATCATCAAGTCACCAGGGAATCGAACGCCTAAAGGTAATGCTTCTTACTACCTGACTTAAACGCGATCGGTAGATCCGAAAAGGGATTGAAAGTTTTAAAAAATTTCGAGTTGTTTTCCGCTGCGCATCGTCTTTCAATTCCCTACAAGGGGTTCACCGCTGCGAAACCATAGGTTTGCCACGGTGAACCATGGCTGAGAGCTTTCCTTCTTGATGGACGATGTTCACTGCGGCGAAAGTAGAAGTGTGCCGCGGCGAACTGAGACAGAGGCTCCTCTCTTGCTTCTTGTGCCTTGAGTTCTTCAATCCTGGCCCCAATCTCTAGTGTCCTACAATAAAAAGCAACAAATTGAAGTATCAATTATCCTAGAAATCAATTGAATACAATTAATAACCAATTATGACAATTTTATCCTCAAAAAGACATTAACTTAAAGTAAGGACTCTTAATCTCAATTTAGCACAATTATCATTAAAAAGGGCTAGAAAATACCACAAAATCATGGATAATGTAATGAAAAGATAATAATAACTTGAGCTCAATCAGTAGGGTTAGGTCAAGGTGTGATTTTTAGGGTTAAAGAGAACCAAGTCTAAAAGTAGTGAACAAAGGAGGGAGCTTTATGATTCAAAAATCATTTTGATGTATGTTCTTGCTTTTTCATGGTTGGATAATGATTATGGCTACCTTTGTTGATGGATTATATGGTTAGGGTTTGATATTTGCCAAGGGAAAGAGGAGAAGGAAGAAAGGCTAAGACTTTTGGAACAAGGTAGTAAGTTAAACCTAGCTACTACCACTAACTAGCATTGTTGATTATTGTATGGTTAATTACTATTATTGTGGTTGAGCTTTCTTGATTATTATGTGGCTGCTCTTTATAGTATCTTGCTTTGGCCTTTGCATGTTTGAGTTTGCCAAATGATAAGCATGTTAGTTCACCAATAGTAGCTAATATGATCATGCATAATAATGATGCTTGCTTGGTGTTATAGTTGGTTAATTTGCTACTGGGATTTTCAAAAATCTCATCCCCTAAAAATAATGTAACATTTTAGGACCTGAATCCTCCAAGGGAAAGCTGCAGATTGAAGGCTAATTTGTGGGGTTTAGCCACAAAATTCGTGAGCTCATTTTGGTTATGTAAATATTAAACTAACAGTGCTGGAAGCACACTAACACTGACTGGTTCATGCGACTTTTTGATTATGTTACCGAACGTGTTAAATCCTGAAATTTGGAATGATGAAAGATAGCATCCCGAGCTTCAATTTGATAGCTAATACGTTAAAAATGGACAAGTATACGATTTTCGGTGAATTTCCAAAAGTTAAAGGAAAGAATCTGGGAAAAAGAAATTTTGGCACTGGACAGAACGGTGTTCCACAAAAACCTGACGCGTTTTCATAAAGAATTGGCCCTTGAGATTATTTTTCATTGAAAGAGGACTTAAACAGATTTAAGTATAATTTTGAATCACCCCAATTGGATTTTTGTAGAATAAGTTATGAATTTTTGATGTTGGGCCAGAAAAACTGGATTTTTACCCGATGAACAGTAAAAATCCGAAAATTAGCGTTTTTATAGAAAAAAGTGAGCCCAAGACCATCCAATGTGGTCTAAAATGATTTTGGAAGGAACCTAAGTCAATACAATAGTAAGGTGTGACACATGCTTATACATAGCCAAATATAAATGTTTCCTCATGGTTCATCACCATATTTATCCTTGGATTTGCAGCCTCCCTTTTGATGATTCAGTCCCTAAAATGTTAAGTTATATATGGGGAATAAGATTTCAATGAAATCCCGGTAGCAAGATCAATCAGCCAAAACATCAACATGCATCAATTACAAGCATTCCAACTTTTTGCTATTAATAGGGAACTACTTTACCTCATACATGTAGCACTCTAACATGCAATAGCCAAGGCACATAAAGTAAAGAGTATAGCTACACAATCATCATCATCATCATCATTTAGCTCAACCACATAATAGCACATGAAATTGCATAGCAATCAATGCAACACTCAACATTAAGGTTAATGAAATCTTACTACCTTGATACAATGCTCTTTGACTTTCTTGTTCTTCTTTCTTGCTTCCACAAATTCCAAACCCTAACATGGCAATCCAAAAAAAGGGCAGGAAGAATCATCAACCATTCCATGTCACATCCAGTAATATGACAACTAGGAATAAGGATATTCCTAAATATTTAAGGGTCAAAAGCGATAAGGAGAAATAGAAGAATTTTGGTGGAAAATAATTATTATAATTTTCCAAGCCAATTATGAAAGTTTGACTAATTAAGGAAAATTGGTCAAGAATAATTATGGAAAATATTTCCAAGCCTCAGAAAATTAAGAGAAAATAAGGAAAATATTCCTTGAGAATTATATGGGACTATAAAATTGGTTTTATGACCAATTTGCCCTTAGAGAAATTATAAAGGAATTTAAGGACGATTTAAGCTAGTTTAAGGTCTTTTATTTGGAAAATTCCAAATAAATATTTGGAAGGAGAATAAAATCCTAAAAAATTCTTATGATATCTCAAGGAAATATAAGAGATTATGGAATTAAAAGAAGGCCCTCAAGTATCCAGGATTTTTCCTAATTCTTTGGAAGAGTGGAAAAAAATCACCAAAGAGAAGGAAACTAGTTTTCCTTTTTATTTAATTATTGGGAAATTAAATTTGAGACAAAGAGGGCAATTTGAGAAGATAAAAATGAGAAGAATAATTTAGGGATCTGAGAGAAAATAATTACATAGGTTAGAGCACTGTAATTATAGAAAAGAAATTAAACCCGGAGTAAAAGTGCATCGATAAAATGTTAATCGGAGTCTTACACTTTACTTGGCCTACAAGTTGCCACTTGTCAAGCCTTTAATGGGTGGTAATTAGAGCTTTCCAAGTGTCAAGCCAACATTGGAGAGGATCTTGACTTTTGAAATTAATTTCAATTGTCATTAAGTTAATTAAGAGGGAAAATTAAGAAGGAATAGGCACTTGACACTTGGCTCTTCATTAATGATGGTTGGTGGGATATTTTGTGCATTGAATGGGCTCATTTCCTCCCCTAAATCTGATCCATATTTCGTGCAAGGAGGGTTAGAGAGGAAAAAGGAAGAGCTTCAAAGGAAAACCAAGGAGAAGGCATCAACTTTAAGCATACAAGTGAGATCCAAGGTAAGTTTTCGGTTCTAAGATGTTCTCCACCTTGTTTGCTTGAGTTGTATGGTTAAAAATCATAGCTTTTCCTTCTCTTTTGATGCTGGATGAAATGTATATATAGTAGGGGAGGAAGTTTTATGGTTCAATCTTGCTAAGACACAATAACACAAACTAGATCCTAGTGTTTGCAAGTGATTATAGTCAGTTTTGAAGCATTTTTCATGGTTACTTCCTTGAGTGTTATTTTCGGCCAAGACAAGATCTAAACCCTAGGATATATTTTTCAAATTTTTGAGGCTTCCATTGTGTTCAAAATGAAAAATAGTGTAGGGTAAACCTAAAGAACAAGTGTTGGAAGCCATAGAAACAAAGTTGCAATTTTTGAGTTTTAAACCCTAAGGGTTCGGTCAAGCTGAAACTGAAAGAAGGAGATTTATTTTGTTAAATCCAAGTAGATATTTGGAATCTACATGAAAAACTATGTAGAAAAAGGTCAAGAGGGAATTTTTAGGGTTTATGGAAAATAACTCTAAAAACTCAAGAACAAAGATGGAGGCTTTAAGGGATTAGAGGTTACTTGATTTATGTTGTTAATTTTTCATGAGGAATGTAACATCCCGATTTTTAGACCTAGAAGTATCAGAAATAGCCTGGATGAGAGAGGCTACCAGACCCCTTTTTAGTAGAGGTCTTAAAGATGAGAAAGAAAGTTAAAGCAGTTTCAGGGACTAAACTGCAAAGTGAAGGTTTTAAGGGGCTAAAGGGTAATCAAAGTTAGAGGCCCCAGTAAAGTCTCAAAGGCCCAGAAAGAGAAAAGAGGCTAGATACAAACCAAAGGTTAAGTTAGAAGCCTCAAAGAGATGGTTTTATGAGGTTGAGCCTAAGCAGGGGTAAAACCATAAATTCAGAAAGTTACAGCCATCAGGGGTAAAAATGGAAAGTACTTAGAAAATTCTAAGAAAATCCCAGAAAATGGAAAATAATATTCTAAGGCTCTTTTGTGAAGAGAGATGATGAAAATACCCCTGAGGTAACTTAAAAGGAATTTATAAGTTTATGGCTCAATTTGAGATGTAGAGGTAAATTTAATTGTTTGAGTCATAAGGAAACCTCAGAAAATTATGGTAAAATGGGGATTTATGACCTAAGAGACTATAGAAAATTATAAAATTAGTCTCATCCCCAGAAGACCAGCAAAATGGCTTTAAGAATACTTAAAAGACAGTTGTGCCGAAAAAGGGCATTTTAAAGAATGATTTTTAAGTGGGGCTACAGGTTGAGTTATGACCTGAGAAAATTCACAGATTTTTTCTAGAATATGAGGAATTTTATGATATTTTTGGATGAATTTTTGGAGCTCTGGATTGAATAAAATGCTCCAGTCAAATATTAAATAATTTTGTCCCCCAAATAGGAGACAAAACCAAAGAAAATATCTAAGAGCCATCATGACGATGCTGAGTCAGCATGCTGAGTCATCAAGCGTAATCATGACACTGACGAGTCATCATGCTGAGTCACCAAGCGTAATCATGACACCTACGAGTCATCATGCTGAGTCACCAAAAGATATTTATGGACAGCATAAAAATCAGAACGCAGTATGGGAATATTTTAGACAGTCTTTTGTCTACCCGTTATAGTGAAATCTCTACTGCATGACTCAGTAAGATTAAGTAGCCTGTCAATAGAGCTAATTATTTTTCCCTCTGCTCCTCTAAGGTGGCACCATATATGTACTTATTAAAATGAGAAAATAGTGTCAGAACATGTCCTGGTGGTACAGGGTAAGTCAGGACTCGAAAAGTATCCGATACGGTGCAAGATTGGCTTGATAAGTGGAGAAATAATTAAGAAAATATTTTTGCACGAATTTTCCATTTATTTTCTCCCTATTTTAATGCCATAAATGATGAAAGGACATGAAAGTGACAAGTGTATGGTTAGATGGGAAAAAGAAAATATTAGGTGTACGGCTAGATGTAAGACACGTGTACGGTCGGATGCAAGACACGTGTGCGGTCGGATTAAAGACATGTGGCTTGATGATGTAAGCATGATGTCATCATGATGAGGTAAGCATGATGTCATAGGACACTTGTCACCGTAAGATCAAAAGAGAAAATGGACGGTCCAGATCGAGCCACGTATTTTTAAGATCAACGATCCAGATTCAGTCTGTTTTTCTATAAATACCCCCTCCCCTCCCTACCATTTCGTCCAAGCATAAGGAATCCATGGGGAAGCTCTTGCAAAATGGTTTCTAGAGAGAGAAAGAAGAGGGAGAAAGAAAGGCCAAGTGGTTCCAAGCCAGATCAAACTCTAAAACAAGGTATGTGATGGTTATAGCACCTGATTTTATGCCTATTTCGGATTAGTTACTGTGCGTATCTGATTTTGAAATTTTGCATGCTTAAAGTACACTCTGTGAGCTTTAAATCCATAGGTAGAACACTTTATTTGGATATGTGTACGATTTATGGTGATTTTGCAAATTTAGGGTTTGAAATCTGGAAACAGTATTGAACCTTTGGAAGAGCTTCAAGTTCCGTACAATTCCGGTGCTGTTTGGCATAGAATTGGTTCCTAAAACTAATTTTCATGTAAATTTAACTTAAGGAGCTTTTAGTGAGACTTGGAACCACTCAATTTGGATTTTTCTAGATTTAATTATGAATTTTCAAAGTTGAGCAAGAATTCTGGAGTTTCTGCGTGAACAGTACCCGCGAGCTAAAATTTCCAGATTTGGTATTCTTGAATCTAAGGCCATCTAAAGTGGTCCTAATTGACAAGAAATGGATCTTAAGGATGGGAAATGATAAGATTTATGTTAGAAAAGTTGGAAAGAAAACCCTAAGACTAAGAGAAAGGGTTGAGGTACAAGAAAGCTAGTCTTGAACTTTATGTAATCTAGTGGTCCTAATGGATTGTATGATCAATGTGACTATGTTTAGGACCTTTGGAACATCCAAGAGGATATTTGGTGATGTTGACTGAATGTCCACATGGTTGGAAAGACAAGGGAATCAACGGAAAAGCAAGGGGAAAGCCATGTTACAAGGTAGTGAACTTACCTATACTGTGTGCTTGATATGTATGCTTGCATGATGTGATTGTGTTGCCATGATGTGACTAAGCTATGATGAAATGCTTGCAAAGTTATGTTTGCAAGTTTATGTTATGTTTTGCCTTGGCAATATGTTATGGAAGCATGAAATGCTTTAGCTTACTTTCCATGGCATTCATGTGTTAATGTTATAACATGTCATGCATGTGCACTATGCCTTGCTTGCTTATGGGTAGTGTTTGCTACTGAGATTCTCTCGAATCTCACCCCTCCCTAACCAACCATTTAGGTCAATCAATGATGGGCAATAATGGCATGAGAAGCAAGGAGAAGTAAGCGGAGAATTATTCTTGTTAATGGATGAGACTGTTGATAAATGTATAATTCTACTATTTTGTGAACTATGTTATGAATGCCAATGATGCCATGTATTTAATTATAATATTTATGGCATGAATGAAAGTATATGAGTATGAACGGAAAAGAGTAAGGCCATGTTATGTATGCCAAAGAAATAAAAGAATTAAAGAGATGTTAAGGGATAAAATGCAAGTCCTGGAGCAGTGAGTTTGTACTCCAGTTTGACCTATCAAACGAGTGAGTTAGTCATAAGATTTGGCAAGCAAAGAGGTCTGATGTTTCTCTTTAAAATGAGGGGTAGTTTTCCCGATTCTGATAACCGTGCAGAAAGTTATGCCTTTCCAAAGTTAGGCAAAAATACAGTAAAATCCGAAAATGACCAAATGAACAGTAACTATTTCAAAGGAAATTGAGCTCTAATTTCAAGGTAATCAGTTTAGAAACTATTTTTCCTTAAAATTTTATCCAAAGAGCTTTCTGTAGAACTTGGAATCACTCAATTTTGATTTTTCTACAATTAGTTATGAATTTTCGAAGTTTGTCACATTTTAAGGTGACAATGAATAGTAACCCGTAAATGAAAATTTTCAAACTTGATTTTTCATCAATTGTAGCCTTCAAAAGTGATTCCAAATGCTTCCGCAAGGAAAGTTAATTAATTTAAACATGAGGCGTTACAAAAGATCCATGGTTGATCGGTGGAAATTGATGAATTTGGACGAAAATGGAAGAGAGAAATGAGATAGGGCGGAGAGAGCAAGAAAATCGCGTCTAGGGGAAGAATGAGGAACTGAAAAATCTGGTATCCCGTTAAAGCGCGCGACTCTGCATTTAAATCTGGAATTTTTCGTCATCCACCGCGGCAGCTCTGTTAATCCGCCGCGGCGCCTGTCCTGTATGGTGCCATTTTGATTAATGATCCTGAGCTTCATGAAAACTTTTATCCGCTGTGGCGCCTTAGTCCATCCGCCGCGGCGCCTTTCACCGAGAGTACCATTGGAAATCTACCGCGGCGCTTTCCCAAAGCCGCCGTGGTGCCTCAGACAGAATGGCGAAAATGCTACTGAAACTCTCTGAAATTCATACCAAAGTAGGGATCAAAAGTACACACATATAAAATCATATAAAAACATGCAAAAACACCTATAAAACCTCACAATTCCTCTCACTAACTCTTATGTACAATGGAAGCTAATTATGCCCAAAGTATGCAAATATAGATGGCAAAAGCATGAGTTTAGGGCTAGAAATGTATGCAAGTAATAAGACTTATCAACTCCCCCACACTTAGCTTTTGCACTCCTGGGCAAATCAGGTCTAAACATAATATGAAAGAGAAGGATGAGAGAAAGGAATAAGCAAGCCCAAAAGTTCAGGTTACAACTACAGTCAACAATGATTCTTCAACCAACATCCATCCATGGAACATTCTAATGCAAAGAAATCAAGCAATGATATGTAATTTAATCTAAGTGAATAAGATATAGAAGACCACACAAGGGAATTAGTGTATCACTCAACTCACAAGTATCAAAGGTTCTTTCACTCAATTCACTTATTCAAATGCTCTACCATATGCTTGTAATAGCTCTACCTCTCCACCACCCAAATACATAAGTACTCAAGAATCAAGAGGACTTTTGTGGCTTGTAATGTAAAGGTGAGGAAGAAATGCACAAGGATGCATATGAGGATAGAGATAATATGTGAATCAATGTGTAGAACTCAATAGCATTAGTAATGTTCAATTGAGGGTCTAATTTCTTGATCTTGAACTCTAAGGCTGTAAAGGTGCTTTTATTCTCACTTTCTTTTCTTTTCTTTCTTTTTCATTTCTTTTCAACTTTTCTATTCTCTTTCTCTCTTTTTTTTCTTTTACATTCGCATGTTTCTTCTTTTCTTTTTCTTTTCAGTTTTTTTTTCACCCCAGCTCAAGTATGCACTTCCTCATATCAATCCATCAATTGAATCTATCATAATACTAGTGAATTCTAAAAGGAATTAATGAAATGAAATATGCATCCTTGTAGGAAAGAGGTTTTATAAATGAGAGTGAAATGAATGGTAAATTTCAACTAAAAAGGCTCAAATGGGCAACAAGGGATAAGTCATGTAGGGTTTAGCCATTTGGTCTAAGTAGCCAATTTGAATGAATGCCTCAATCATTTTCAAGAGTACTAATGTTGCATGTGGTCTTAATTAAGAACTAAGACAAGTTCTAGAGAGCATAGGAAATAAGTGAATGCACACATCAGAAATGAATATAAAGGCTCAAAGAATCCTTCCAACTAGGCTTTGTCTTCCATATTCATTCACTTCAGCTAAAGAACACATCATGCTTAATCTCTATGCATTAGAAAATTTCACTTCAAGATATTAATTTCCAAATCAAATCAGTCACAAATGTAACATTAGAATTCCTGAAGCAAGCTTAAACCTTCAAAAAGTGTTTGAAAACTGAGGTTTTACAAATGACACAAAACACACAAAAGCACAACATTCACTCCCCCACACTTGAACCTTGCATTGCCCTCAATGCAAATTTGAACAAAAGATAGCAAGGAAAACAGGTAAGGAAGGAATGGAAAGAAGGAACAAAATACTCAAAAACAACTAAAAATAACCTACACTTGCTACTATTTATGTCCCCCCCCCCACACTTGTTCAAAATTGGAGTTCAAGAATGAAAATAATCAACTAATCACAGACTAAGGTATGTAAGGAAGGGGACAACCTGAGATTATGGTGGGTCAAAATTTTCCTTATATATTTTGAGCAGGTGGCCATTGACCTTGAAAGTCTTACTACTCTTCTCATCTAGCAGCTCTATCATGCCAAACTTGTGCACTTTAGTGACCAAGTATGGTCCTTCCCATCTAGTGCTCAGCTTCCCAGGTTTAAATGTGAATCGTGCCTTGTACAGCAACACCTTATCTCCAACCTTGAAAGTCTTCCTTAGAATTTGCTTGTCATGGATAATCTTCGTCTTCTCCTTGTAGAACCTGGAATTCTCATAGGCTTCAAGTCTCAACTCTTCAAGTTCCTGTAATTGCAATAATCTTTCCATACCAGCAGAATCAAAATCAAGGTTACATGCTTTTACAACCCAAAGAGACTTATATTCAATCTCAACCGGTAGGTGACACATTGAAAGAGAGCCTTAATTGTCGTTCGCTTAGAGGTTCTCGCTCAAAAATTTATCCAAGCTATGCAGTAATGCAAACTCGGGTCGTTCTCTTTTAGGAGCCTTAGTTAGATATCTAGGTTAGACTAATGCTATGCAGAGTAATGAAAGAGGGGTTTTTGGGTTTTTAACAATTAATGAAATGCCAAAACTAAATGTAATTAATTTAAATCTAAATTACTATGTTTTTGGATTTTTCTAAGGTAGTGGTAATGTAGTGAAGTTAATGATATGTAATCTCTTGAATACAGCTCTGAAGCAATCATAGTTCAAAATAATTTTGGGAGTAGAAATCACCAAGTTTTCTAAATGAAAAAAACCTTAAAGAACTCTTTAAGTCTAGGATCTTAATCAATGTCACCCATTTCATAAGATCCTATTAAGCTCACTTAGTGTGTCTATTAAGATTAATTAATACACTTGGTTTAATGCAAGCCTAGATTAACTCAACAATCAAACAATACCATGCAAGAAGGAGAGTATCAAAAGAGTTGCATAGAAACATACATGTAACCACATGTATTGAAGCTCAAATTCAACACTAAATAATCCAATACACAAGATAATCATCCAGAATTGATTACAACCATAATCAAAATAGTTCAGCCCATATTTACAAATCCTAAGACCTAGAAGTTCATAAATAAAGAACTAAAACTTATGGATGAAGCTAACTCCCCTTTGAAGCTCTTTGAACTCATGCTTCTTCCACCATATTCAAGAGTTGAGAAGCTTAGCTCGTCATAACTCTTGAATCAACTCCAACTAGGTATTGTTCTTCAGCCATGGCAGCAGCAGATGGAAGAAATGGAAATGGAATTAGGGTTTCTGAGGTGGAGATGAGAGAAAAAAGATGAAAGAGACGTAGGTGGAGGTTGAATAGTGATAGTCTGATCTCATCATACCCAAAATAGGGTTTCTAACCCGAAACTTGCGTGCATGGGTCGGTTCTTGGGGTTGGGTAGGTCAAAATTTCCCGAAATGGTCGGGTCTGAGATTTGCTGATTCGAGAGTGTAACACCTTACGTTTACGACCTTATGTTGTGCCAAGTTAAGACATTCGGAAGCGCAATCTAAGGTTACCGGGTTGAAAAACCTGAATTTGAAAATTTCTTTTCCCGCATTACTATTCACCGTAACCTTAAACTTGGCATAACTTTGAAAAATCATAACTAATTCTAGAAAAATCGAAACGAGGTCGTTCCAAGTCTCACTCGAAGCTCTTAACATCATCTATCAAGGAAAAATGACCTCAGGTTCCGCTTTAATCAGAAACGCATTCGTTTTCAATTTCGAAAAGTACTGTTCATTTGGTCATTTTTCTATTTTCCAGGATTTTTGCCTAACTTCGGAAAGGCATAACTTCTTACACAAAACTCCGATTGGGACGCTTTACCACTCATTTTAAAGGGAAAAATAAGATCTATTTGCATACCAAATTTCAGGGAAAAAGTCAACCATTTGACCAGGGTCTTCGTTGGTCAAAGTTTGGTCAAATCTAGACCATTTTTATCCCCTTTTTTCACTAATTTTGACAGCATTTCGTTTTTCACTATAATCATACCATAATCACTTATAAAGCTACTCTATCATTAATATACATTCCAAAAAGGGTATCATATCATGTATTTATGAACATAGTATGCTTACATGGCTTGAAAGAGAAAGGTTCAAAACCGTATAATACATTACATAATTCATAACTTCTTCAAGCCATGACTATTTCCTTTCCTTTCTCCTTAGCAGTATTGGCACCTAGGATATCATGTTATAGGAGGGATGAGATTTCATAGAAATCCCAGTAGCATTGAACATACAACCATCAAGTCAATATGCATAAGATGTCATGCTACATGCAATAAGATAACATTTCTAGTCTTTATGCCATGCTATAATCATTCTGTATCCATGTCATCATATCATGGAGCATATAATCATTCTGGTCAAAACTCAATCATGCAAGAGCCAAGGCATACATTGCAAGGAGTTCACATCATCTGTACATAACATTCTCATGGCACATAAACACACATAGTAGATACATCAAATGCAGATCAACAAAATAATTGCAGTTCACGCTACCTCAATTCCTTGCTTAACGTTTCCTCCTTGATCCCTTGCTGGAGATCCTCCTAGGTTTCCAGAAGAGTTGCCTATCAACCATACAGTAAGGGTATGGTAAATTCCATATCCAGTATACCATTCTTTCTCAATATAATGCTACCCTTGTGTCCTTCAATTATAATTTCTGTATACCTTTGACCTTGGTTTGACCAAGCCTTAACCCTCAATTAAGGTCTTGGAATTCTTCCTTAATCCATGATTAATCATGCTTCCTTGGTTAATCACTAACCCTTAGTCCTTAATCCAATACTTAATTAAGGTCCTCAAGTCACATAGTCATAATTCTTTAAGATTAAATCACTAATCCCTTTTTGGATTAACCATTAATCATTCTCTAATCAACATGATTAACCATTATTCATTCCTTAATTAACATGATTAATCATTTTCTAATCAATATGATTAATCATTAATCATTCTCTAATCAATATGATTAACCATTATTCATTCCTTAATTAACATGATTAATCATTTTCTAATCCTTAATCAAATAACATAATTAATCTTAGCTATCACTAAACCATAATTAATCAAGGTAATTATTCCTAATCTTCCTCAAATAAATAATCAACTAAAAATAATTAACACTTAGGGAGATAAACATACCTTAATTAGCGCTTAATCGGCGATTAGAGGTGATTAAGCTTGCTGTCTCTCTTTCTCTCTCTTCTTTCTTCCTTTCTCTCTCCTAGAACTCAAGAACACAAAATTCTCTCCCAACAAACACCTCTTGGCCGAATTCTTCATGAAAGGGGGGGTATTTATAGGCCTTGATATTTCAAAATGCCGAAAATGCCCTTCGGGAAAAAGATGCGATCTCGGCCGTCCATTTTTTTCTACTTTACACGTGGACAAATCTTAGGGCACTCACCATAAGAAAGTGACACATGTAGGGACACCTAATCACCATGTGATTTTCATGTGGAAAATAAATATTATTTTATTATTTTGTCTCTTATTTCCCTTTATGCCCTTGAACAATTTGGAAAATTCCAACTTTGTCCTCTCCTTCTAATTTTGGCCGAATTATTGCTCTTAATATTGGAAAAATATGACTCATCCAATAATCAGTGCAATCCACTGATTATTTGTGTATTTCCGGCCCGATTTTCCAACAATCCTGTCCAATTTACTGTCACAAAATTCCGATTTCAACACCTCATTAAATTCCCCTCATTCCAAGGGTAATCCATGATTTTTCTCAAGTTCTATCTCCCTCTATAATTTTCTAAATTTTATTCTGTCAAAAATCACTATTCTACCGATAATAATTCGGTAATAAATATCCTTTAAGCTAACCTTTGTACATCCAAAGGTGGGAAATAATTTTATAAATTAGGATAATATGTCACATAATTTATCCATATTTTTCCTTGAATTTTTGAGGCCTCTATATATTTTAAATAATGGAAATTGGCTAATTTTCCTTAATTAGCCAAAAATTCCAATAATTACAAATAATTTCCTGATAAATTATTTTTAATCTCATATTCATCTTCTAAGCCTCAAACATTATTCTGTACCCTCCTTTCTATTTTTCATAATTTTCTGGGAATTTTTCAGGAAATTTGGACATTATTTCCAATACTGCCCTTTCTTAACTGATCTTTTCAGAAATGACCGTTATGTCCCTATCCTGATTTTTCCTCATAGCCTGGATCCTCTACCAGTCTACTATACTACTTGGCCTTAGTCAGTCACAAATCATTCATCAGTTAGAATAAAATTATCAGGGTGTGACATTTCTTCCCCCCTAAAAATAAATTTCGTCCTCGAAATTTTAACACATACCTTATGTGAAGAGCTCTGGATACTTGCTCCTCATCTCGTCCTCCTTTTCCCACGTGGCCTCTTCTTGATTTAGATCTTTCCAAATCACTTTGACCAAAGGGATTCCTTTGTTCCTCAGCTGCTTGACTTTCCGATCCACTATGCGTTCTGGTCTTACTTCAAATGTCAGATTGTTCTTTAGCTCAATCTGATCATATTCTAGCACATGTTCTGGATCCGGATTGTACTTCTTCAACTGGGAAACATGGAAGACGTTGTGCAACTGACTTAAGTTCGGGGGTAAGGCCAGTCGATAGGCTACAGGTCCTACCTTTGAGAGTATTTGGAATGGTCCCACATATTTAGGCGTCAGCTTTCTCGCCTTAATAGATCGTCCTACTCCGGTAGTTGGAGATACCTTCAGGAAGACATGGTCTCCAACCTCGAACTCTAACGGCTTTCTCCTACTGTCGGCGTAGCTCTTCTGTCTGCTTTGAGCCGTGAGTAGCCTCTGTTTGATCTGTTTAATCTGTTCAGAGGTACGATCTACTATATCTGGACCCCAAATTTTTCTCTCTCCGAGTTCTGCCCAACAAAGCGGGGATCTGCACTTTCTCCCGTACAATGCCTCGTATGGTGCCATCTGGATACTGGAATGGTAACTGTTGTTGTACGCGAATTCTGCCAAAGGCAGATATTCATCCCAGCTTCCTTTGAAATCCAAAACGCACGCTCTCAGCATATCTTCTAGTGTCTGTATCGTTCGTTCTGTTTGTCCGTCCGTTTGCGGATGATAAGCTGTACTGAAACTCAGTACCGTGCCCATGGCTTCTTGCACTGCTTTCCAGAATCTCGACATGAATCTTGGATCCCTGTCAGACACAATGTACTCTGGAACCCCATGTAATCTTACGATCTCTTTAATGTATAACCTCGCTAACTTCTCTGGCGAATATTTAACATTAATCGCCAAGAAATGGGCCGACTTCGTCAGTCTATCAACTATGACCCATATTGCATCGTATCCTGACGACGTACGAGGTAGTCCTACTATGAAGTCCATAGAGATACTGTCCCACTTCCATTCAGGAATACTAAGGGGTTGTAAAAATCCTGACGGCTTCTGGTGTTCCGTCTTCACCTTTTGGCATGTAAGGCACTTTGTCACATACTCAGTGACATCTCGTTTCATACCAGGCCACCAAAATAATGACTTGATGTCTTGATACATCTTGGTCATTCCTGGATGAATCGTATATTTGCTTTTATGTGCCTCATCTAGGATTTGCTTCCTGAGATCATCTACAGGAGGAACATACGATCTTCCTCTGAATTCTATTACTCCCTCTGTTGAGATCTCGAAATCTTTTGCCTCATTGCTCAAGACTTTAGCTCGAAGGGTCTTTGCTAACGGATCTCCTCTTTGAGCTTCTTTAATTTGTCTTATCACATCAACAGTTGTTCTCTGCACTAATGGCTCATTAGCCACATCATCTGCTGTTAACTGCATGTGATAAATAGGACCCCAATCTCTTATATCTTCTAACAGATCACCCTCTTTGATCATGAGGGTAGCTACTTGCACCACTTTTCTGCTCAAAGCATCAGCCACTACATTGGCTTTTCCCGGATGATACTTGATCTGATAGTCATAATCTTTCAACAACTCCATCCATCTCCTCTGTCTCATGTTAAGTTCTTTCTGGTCTTGCAGGTACTTGAGACTCTTGTGATCACAGAACAATTCTATAGTTGCCCCATACAAATAATGCCTCCATATCTTCAAGGCATACACTATCGCTGCAAGCTCCAGGTCATGAGTGGGGTAATTTTCTTCGTGAGGTTTTAATTGGCGCGAGGCGTAGGCAACAACTCTTCCCTGCTGCATCAGTACACATCCCAATCCCTGTTTGCTAGCATCTGTGTACACTACATATGGTAGTGTTGGATCGGGGATAACTAGTACTGGGGTAGAGGTTAGCCTTCGCTTCAGCTCTTGAAAACTTGCCTCACATTTCTCGTCCCACAAGAACTGCTGGTTCTTCCTGGTTAGCTTTGTCAGCGCTTGGGCAATTCTAGAAAAGTCCTGGATAAATCTCCTATAGTAACCTGCCAGCCCTAAGAAACTTCGTATCTCTGTTACTGTCTTAGGCTGCTCCCAGTTAGTACTGATTCAATTTTACTGGGATCTACGGCCACACCTTCATGGTTAATCACATGGCCTAGGAATTTAACTTCCTTTAACCAAAACTCACATTTACTGAGCTTGGCGTAGAGTTGTTTCTCCTTCAGTGTACTCAGCACAATTCTCAAGTGCTGCTCATGCTCTTCTTGAGTTTTGGAGTACACTAGTATGTCATCAATAAAAACTACTACAAACAGATCTAAGTATGGTCTAAAAATCCGGTTCATGTAGTCCATGAAAATAGCAGGTGCATTTGTCAATCCAAACGGCATCACTAAGAACTCATAGTGTCCGTATCGGGTCCTAAATGCAGTCTTCGAAACATCTTCTGTCTTTATCCGCAGCTGATGATATCCCGATCGTAGATCGATCTTGGAAAACACCGTTGCTCCTGCCAGTTGGTCTAACAGATCATCAATTCGCGGCAGAGGGTATTTATTCTTTATCGTCACCTTGTTTAGCTCTCGATAGTCAATGCATAGCCTTAGACTACCGTCTTTCTTTTTCACAAAGAGTACTGGAGCACCCCAGGGAGATACACTTGGTCTTATAAAACCCTTCTCCAACAGCTCCTCAATTTGTCTCTTTAGCTCAACCATTTCGTTGGGAGCCATTCGATATGGAGCTTTGGATATTGGTTTTGTCCCTGGTACAAGATCAATCGTGAACTCCACTTCTCGCTCTGGCGGAAGTCCACTGATCTCTGTTGGAAATACCTCTGGGAAGTCTTTCACTATCGGTATTTCTTCAATTCCTTCTTCTGCCTCTGCTCGAATTGAGAAGAATACAATATATCCTTGACATCCGTGCCGTAAGCATCTACTCGCTTCGGCTTCAGTTATAAAATTTAGACTTACTTCTTTTCTAGGGATTTCTTCCTTAGAGGGTAATACTAACGTTTTCTTACCACAATCTAGAAGTATGTTATTGGCAGATAACCAATTCAAACCAATTATCACCTCAATGTCACGAAAAGGCATGCATATCAAGTCAATGATAGTGCAACAATGCTGATAACAGACCACACAATTCAGGCATGCTTTAGAAGTCACAACTTTAGGACTAGTGGGAGTAGAAACAACAATATCATATGGCAAGGTATCAACAGTCAAACCCAATCGCCCAACACAATCATGTGATATAAAGGAATGGCTAGCACCTGAGTCAAACATGGCATACACAAGGCAATCATTAACAGTGATCGTACCTTGGATCATGTCAGGTGACTTACGGGCCTCTTCCTGTGTAAGGGCAAACACCCTGCCTTGGGTCTGCTGTCTCGTCCCATCTGCCCCTTGTGGGCATTCCTTCGAAAAGTGTCCTGGTCTCCCACATCTATAGCACACGTTCTGGCCAAATAAACATGGCCTGTCGCCATGATTCTTGCCACACTTCTCACATTCCTTGGCCCTTCGTGTGATATCAAACCCTTCAGGTCGTCTGCTCCCTCTTCTCATCTTTCTGCCAAAGCCAGGCCTCTTCCTCTTTTTATTAACATAAGAGGTTCCTTCTTGATTCGGCCTCGATGGGGGTCTCTCAGCTTTCAAAGCTATCGGCATCATTCCTCGATGATTTTGACTTGCTTCAGTAATGCGGCAGACTTCTACTGCCTTGTTAAAACTCTCGATCTGCTGAGGCGCCACGACCTCTCTTAAGCGTGGCTTTAATCCTCTGACCAGCTTCTCCGTATTCCACCGTTCATCATTGAGACGTTTTAATAAGCAGAATAACGGGACAGCCGAATGTGCTTTGCTAAGTAGTCATCAAAAGTTTCATTATTCCCCTGCTGCAACACTAGGAATTCAGCTTCCATTTTATCCTGTGCTGATCGGGGAAAGTACTTCTGATAGAATCTTTCTTTGAACACCTCCCATGTTATTGGGGTGTTGTTGGCTTGCAGTACCAACTCAGTGTTGTTCCACCACTGATCTGCTTCTTTCTCTAGCTTATAAATGGCCATCTGAGCTTTAATCTCAGAAGCATCCCATTACCCGAAAGATCTTCTCCAGTCGGGTAATCCAATCTTCAGCTATTTGTGGTTCCAATGAACCCTTGAACTCTGGTGGATTATGCTTGCAAAATTTCGTAATCCACTGCTGAATATCTCCTTGATTTTCAGCCACTCCTGCTTGCTCTTCAGGTACTTGCTGTTGGACTTGTGGGGTTGCTTCAGCTTGCATTTGCTCAGGTTGTCGTAACTGAGCAATCGCTGCTGCTACCGCTGCTGCTATAACGGCGTCTCTCTCTTCTTGCTGCCGTAACTGTGCCTCTTGTAGTTGCTGTACGACTCGTTGTTGCTCATCCAGCCTATTCATTACTTGCTGGATAGGATCTCTATGTGGTTCCTCAGGAGTGTTTCTTGCTCCTCTCCGTGTTCTCACCATTTCGCTTGTTCTTTAATTAACTATGGGAGAATAAAGGAACTCTTTAATCATTTATCATATAAACATACCCTTCTTATTTATATAACAAACATTTGTACAGCAACACAAGGGTTACACAGAGTTTTTAGCAGTTAGCCTAACTTATATACAGTCCAAAACTATTTACACTATATACATCATCAGTCTAGCACTGACCATGACCAGCTCATGGAAAAGTAGCCCATACAAAGGTCTCTATGGCGTCGACCATCTCCAGGAAAGTACATCTGGTAGGCGATTGTCTATCTCATTAATCCCTTCCTTCCATTTCCATGTCTTAGGGATTACACGATACAGGGCTAGGATCCAATCATCGTCTCCCAAGGTACGGTCCTCTCTAGTCACCCAATAATAAAGGCTCTTAATGTCCTCTAAGAACCTTAAGTATACATCAGCTTCCTGGTGCTCATACGGCTTAATAAAACGGCTTCTAAACTGGAACTCTTGAACTAGCTGAGGAAGGCACTGGAACTCTTTCTTAATTTCAGGTGTAGGGATCTTACTCGGACCTGCTTCATCCTTAGTAGGCATCTTAATAACTGGAGCTATATCATTAGAGGCAACAGTGGCAATGTCTTTCTCTAGAGCCTTCCCCTTGAAACCGAAGTAATCTACCTGAGTAGCTGGGGATTTAGTGCTAAGCTCTCCATACCTCTCAATGTCCTCGTACCACCATGTCTCATCATACCACCATGGATATCGCTCACCGGGCATGACCTTGCTGATGGTCTCTCCGGATTTTCCACTTCCACTACAAACAGCCATTACCTGAGCTTTTCTGTAATCCTAATGACCAAATGAACTCATTAATAAGCACTATCACATGCTTTCCTTAAAATGCAGAGCATACAAAATATCAAAATTTGTTCTGTGTGCCAGAACCATGTGCTCTGATACCATAAATGTAACACCTTACGTTTACGACCTTATGTTGTGCCAAGTTAAGACATTCGGAAGCGCAATCTAAGGTTACCGGGTTGAAAAACCTGAATTTGAAAATTTCTTTTCCCGCATTACTATTCACCGTAACCTTAAACTTGGCATAACTTTGAAAAATCATAACTAATTCTAGAAAAATCGAAACGAGGTCGTTCCAAGTCTCACTCGAAGCTCTTAACATCATCTATCAAGGAAAAATGACCTCAGGTTCCGCTTTAATCAGAAACGCATTCGTTTTCAATTTCGAAAAGTACTGTTCATTTGGTCATTTTTCTATTTTCCAGGATTTTTGCCTAACTTCGGAAAGGCATAACTTCTTACACAGAGCTCCGATTGGGACGCTTTACCACTCATTTTAAAGGGAAAAATAAGATCTATTTGCATACCAAATTTCAGGGAAAAAGTCAACCATTTGACCAGGGTCTTCGTTGGTCAAAGTTTGGTCAAATCTAGACCATTTTTATCCCCTTTTTCACTAATTTTGACAGCATTTCGTTTTTCACTATAATCATACCATAATCACTTATAAAGCTACTCTATCATTAATATACATTCCAAAAAGGGTATCATATCATGTATTTATGAACATAGTATGCTTACATGGCTTGAAAGAGAAAGGTTCAAAACCGTATAATACATTACATAATTCATAACTTCTTCAAGCCATGACTATTTCCTTTCCTTTCTCCTTAGCAGTAGTGGCACCTAGGATATCATGTTATAGGAGGAATGAGATTTCATAGAAATCCCAGTAGCATTGAACATACAACCATCAAGTCAATATGCATAAGATGTCATGCTACATGCAGTAAGATAACATTTCTAGTCTTTATGCCATGCTATAATCATTCTGTATCCATGTCATCATATCATGGAGCATATAATCATTCTGGTCAAAACTCAATCATGCAAGAGCCAAGGCATACATTGCAAGGAGTTCACATCATCTGTACATAACATTCTCATGGCACATAAACACACATAGCAGATACATCAAATGCAGATCAACAAAATAATTGCAGTTCACGCTACCTCAATTCCTTGCTTAACGTTTCCTCCTTGATCCCTTGCTGGAGATCCTCCTAGGTTTCCAGAAGAGTTGCCTATCAACCATACAGTAAGGGTATGGTAAATTCCATATCCAGTATACCATTCTTTCTCAATATAATGCTACCCTTGTATCCTTTCAATTATAATTTCTGTATACCTTTGACCTTGGTTTGACCAAGCCTTAATCCTCAATTAAGGTCTTGGAATTCTTCCTTAATCCATGATTAATCATGCTTCCTTGGTTAATCACTAACCCTTAGTCCTTAATCCAATACTTAATTAAGGTCCTCAAGTCACATAGTCATAATCCTTTAAGATTAAATCACTAATCCCTTTTTGGATTAACCATTAATCATTCTCTAATCAACATGATTAACCATTATTCATTCCTTAATTAACATGATTAATCATTTTCTAATCAATATGATTAATCATTAATCATTCTCTAATCAATATGATTAACCATTATTCATTCCTTAATTAACATATTAATCATTTCTAATCCTTAATCAAATAACATAATTAATCTTAGCTATCACTAAACCATAATTAATCAAGGTATTAATCCTAATCTTCCTCAAATAAATAATCAACTAAAATAATTAACACTTAGGGAGATAAACATACCTTAATTAGCGCTTAATCGGCGATTAGAGGTGATTAAGCTTGCTGTCTCTCTTTCTCTCTCTTCTTTCTTCCTTTCTCTCTCCTAGAACTCAAGAACACAAAATTCTCTCCCAACAAACACCTCTTGGCCGAATTCTTCATGAAAGGGGGGTATTTATAGGCCTTGATATTTCAAAATGCCGAAAATGCCCTTCGGGAAAAGATGCGATCTCGGCCGTCCATTTTTTTCTACTTTACACGTGGACAAATCTTAGGGCACTCACCATAAGAAAGTGACACATGTAGGGACACCTAATCACCATGTGATTTTCATGTGGAAAATAAATATTATTTTATTATTTTGTCTCTTATTTCCCTTTATGCCCTTGAACAATTTGGAAAATTCCAACTTTGTCCTCTCCTTCTAATTTTGGCCGAATTATTGCTCTTAATATTGGAAAAATATGACTCATCCAATAATCAGTGCAATCCACTGATTATTTGTGTATTTCCGGCCCGATTTTCCAACAATCCTGTCCAATTTACTGTCACAAAATTCGATTTCAACACCTCATTAAATTCCCCTCATTCCAAGGGTAATCCATGATTTTTCTCAAGTTCTATCTCCCTCTATAATTTTCTAAATTTTATTCTGTCAAAAATCACTATTCTACCGATAATAATTCGGTAATAAATATCCTTTAAGCTAACCTTTGTACATCCAAAGGTGGGAAATAATTTTATAAATTAGGATAATATGTCACATAATTTATCCATATTTTTCCTTGAATTTTTGAGGCCTCTATATATTTTAAATAATGGAAATTGGCTAATTTTCCTTAATTAACCAAAAATTCCAATAATTACAAATAATTTCCTGATAAATTATTTTTAATCTCATATTCATCTTCTAAGCCTCAAACATTATTCTGTACCCTCCTTTCTATTTTTCATAATTTTCTGGGAATTTTTCAGGAATTTGGACATTATTTCCAATACTGCCCTTTCTTAACTGATCTTTTCAGAAATGACCGTTATGTCCCTATCCTGATTTTTCCTCATAGCCTGGATCCTCTACCAGTCTACTATACTACTTGGCCTTAGTCAGTCACAAATCATTCATCAGTTAGAATAAAATTATCAGGGTGTGACA